>NC_053023.1:54298652-54588931 GCF_003073215.2 Triticum urartu
ATTACAATGGGATGAGTCGGGTCTTCAATAAGGCCAATAAAAATGACTTTGCATTAGCCCCCAAGTGTCATGGTGCATGCTTGCAGCGACATGAGACTTGCATATTTGATGTAACCTCAACTTGAATA
This sequence comes from Triticum urartu, assembly GCF_003073215.2. Lineage (NCBI taxonomy): Eukaryota > Viridiplantae > Streptophyta > Magnoliopsida > Poales > Poaceae > Triticum > Triticum urartu. The sequence continues at coordinate 54,298,781 of NC_053023.1, forward strand.
ATGTAGCCCCCAAGTGCCGGGTCGTAAGCCTGCAGCGACTCGGGACTATTTCCTCCATTGTAAAATAAATCATGCCCATTGATAAAGATAATAGCTGTGGCGCTAAAGCGACTTTGAAAACCTCAATCATAATACTGGTTATTGATAATCATAATAGAAATCCAGCCATGTTGGCTATTCAAAATTTGAATAATATAATCCGGTATGAAAACCTCAATCATTCAATATCATCATTGAAAATCCAGCCATGTTGGCTATTTAAAGAATTCAAATACCTTATCTGTTGACAAGTAAATCCGGAGTTTAAATACCCGGCGGCTCTTGGCCGATGGCAATTCAATACGCCTTCATTGTAAACCGGAATTTTCATGACCCGACGGCTTATAGCCTTTTGAGAAAAATCCAGAACGGATAATCATTTTGAAGCATCAACTTTGGTAATGAGCTTGAACTTAATCGTTTACATGTCATATTTCTGCAAATCCTGCAGAGAGTTTAAACAACATATGCCATGGCAACTTAGCGTCAAAACCAGGGCGGGTCATAATATCTCACATATAACTACTGTGATATTGAATTTGTACTGCCGGCTTACATAACCTGTACAGTAAGGGTGATAACCCAATCCTTAGAAGCCAATGCTTCCACATAGATGATGATTGTCATAAACTGGCGACTTATAGTCAAAAGTCAAGCCGGGTTAAGCATAAAACACTTATATATATTTGAGATATAATCCCCAAAAGGTCTCAAGTTAAGTAATTGTGGCTGCAATAAACTTTACCAGAGACAGAATAAAACTTTTTGAGGCTTCTGATTCGGATACGATCAGTAAACCGTTCCAAAAGGGTTCAGCTAAGATTCGAATACGATCATATAGCCCCCAGTGGCTTTGGCGATGCCGATCAAGAGGGTATCGACAGCTATGTTCTCTTTGGTTCGAATACGACCTATGTTTGAACAGGAAGCCCCCAAATGACTTTGAGAGTTGTTTAACGACGCTGATTCGAATACGATCCACGTCGATTCCCAAAGGGGTTGAGCTATGATTCGGATACGATCAAGAAGCCCCCAAGTAGGTTCGGCAGTTTGCCAATCAAAAGGGTATCGACAGCTATGTTCTCTTTGGTTCGAATACGACCTATGTTTGAACAGGAAGCCCCCAAGTGACCATATAAATTTTGGATTGCGCCGATCAAGAGGGTATTGATAGCTATGCTCGATGAGCAGGAAGCCCCCAAGTGATCATAATAAGATAAGCCGTAAGGTAGGATATCCAAGTTTGAACCGCGCATCATGGCAGCAAGTTCTTTTGGCAACCTTTAATTTTTCTGAGAACTCGAACTTGCGAGAGATTTAAATCTTTTTGAACCGGAACTTTAAACCGGATTTAAAAGATTCAAAACTTTGTGAGAGACAAATTTACCTTGAGCCGGATTTTGAACCGGATTTGATAGCTTCAAAGCTTTGCGGGAGAGAGATGTCTCTTGAGCTATATTTTAAACCAGAATCTTCATTTTGAGCCGGAAATTTTTCTGACGGCCTTTAAATATTCGTCAATAAAGAGTAGCCTCCGGGGCCGGGTTATCTTCCCTTCAATGACCCGGAGTTCTTGAATTCATTGAAACCGGCTATTTTTGCCGAGCCATATCATTGTAGCCCTCGAGTCTCAAGATGACTCGAAGAGTTGGCTTGAGATTCTCCATATTTGACCATAGCAGAAGGTGTATATCATTAGCGTTGATAACGCGATGTGAATCCACAGAAGGTTGAGGTGACTGCGGCGGGTTATAAATGATCCCGTATGAGCCGCGTCAGCAACTCGGCCAATGGTTCCTTCCAACTGGTTGTTTTGAAGCTTAACCAAACTGTAGTGGCGGCGATTTGTGCGCCTGCCCATTGAGCCATCCAGTGCAGACGGCGGCTGATAATACATGATAATTTGCCTCCAATTTGTTGGAAGAAAACCGGCTTCCCAAGCAGTGACTTGCTCATACTCAATAAACAGCTCATGCCGACAGGTGCGGCCCGGTGTGTTGATGTAGATCAGGCCGCGAGAGACGGACGGTAAAGACGACCGTAACATCAGAGGCGGCATAGACAGATGAACCGGCCGTGGCGTTCTAAGCCGGTGCAGATGGGCAAATTGTCCTCCTTGTTGTAAGCCGGCGTGGTGGCGAGAGATGGCCACGGCGTTGTAAGCCGGCGCGGGAGTCCGTTGAGTAACGGCGACCACTTGTGCAAAAAGATGTTGGCGTGCCTCCATCTCCGCGGTATAATATCACTTTTTGTCATAAATAATTGCCCTGCATAAACAATATTGCAGACCAAGTCAAAGATAAACTTGTTTTGTAACAAAAACATGTGCCAATAAAATATATTTAAAATAGATATCACCTGATGTGTCAGGCCAGAAATAATCCGCCATGAAGTTGATGATCACTAGGTTAAGTTGAAATCACTCACAGGTGAGTCGGCCGCGGGAGTAGGCAGGTGAATCAGCCGCAGCATTTTTAAGCCGGTGCGGACAGGCGAGTCGTCCTCCTTGTCGTAAGCCGGCGTGGTCGCAAGAGACGGCCACGGCGTTGTAAGCCGGCGCGGTCGCGAGAGACAGCCACAGCGTTGTAAGCCGGCGCGGTCGGGCGAATCAATCACAGATGCGGTAAGCCGCGCGGACGGCCAGTCAATCACGGGTGCGATCATATCGAGTTGATGTAGATCAAACTTGCGTTTGTTGGATGAATGAGTATCATAGTACTTGCAGTACTGCGTCAGGCCTCCGCGTGACGGTAATACGGCAGCTAGCTAGCCTTTGGCTTTTGTTTCTGTTAACCTTCTGAACTTGCTTTGCTCAATCAGCATCAGACGTCCACTCTACGATTGATGTTTTGGCGACTTGAGCTTTCATTTACAGCCTAAGGACCTGGCCACTTGACTTTTTGTCCAGACAATCTCCTCTTATCTCTTTTCTTTTCTCTAACAGGGAGACGCACGAAAGGAGGGTCAAGGCCGTAAGGCGTCTTGCGGAAGCCGGCGAGGCAGCAGGACCTGCGGTTGAAGCGGCTTGATGGCTCGTCAGAAGCAGGAGTTTTCGCAACCGCTCGGCGAAGGCGGCGATCTGGCGCGGTCGACTCGTATGGCCGCTTGGCCGGCCCATAGGCAAAGGCTGGATTATCGTAGTCCAGGGCCGAATCCGCGTCCACGTAGCAAGGTAGCTGGCTTTCCTTTTCCTGTATACGTCTGAGTCCGTGTCAGACTAGCAGCAGCCAGATTTTTAATCTTTGAATGATTCCAGAGCCCTTCTTGTATTTTATCCTGATGAGTAGCTTTCACGTGAGGAGGTTAAAATCCATTAGACCTTGGTCCATGTGCCCATTACTAATACTAGTATTATTTTACTAATTTGATCCACGTGAGGAGACCACATGGGTTGACTGATTCTGAACTTGGATGTATCTGCCCGCGTCATGCGCGTCCTCTGAGCTGCGATGAGTGGTGTACTGATTCGACCTGTAGTTCTAATCCTTCACGTGTACAGGTAGCACTCGGAACTTGATCTAAACACGGACGAACGACGACACCGTCCAATCCTGTCGGTCTCGGCGGCTTAAACCTTGTGCCGATTTGATCTCGTGCACGTCTTCGACTTGTTGCAGCGGCGGCGGCGCTGTACTCAATACCACCTTAATTTCTCTTGATCCTTGTACTACCAGATCCAAAGCTGATCACAATTCCAATTATAAACAATAAACTTGCCGGCTTCTCGTATAGACTAGGGAGCCGATCGCTTGCATGCATGTGCGTGCGCCTAGTTTGGTCGGCCCGAGGAAACCGAGGACTGCGACGATTTGACCACAGAGCAGGATTGCTTCATGTCAACCTTGATGGCTACGCGCGTCGCATAAACCAAGAAGAAAAACTCCAGCGGAAAGTTAGATCGCGGTCTCGGCGATTTTTCGGACAGCAACAGCAGAGCGGACCGCAACCCTAGCTTCCTCTCGATCACAATTTGTACCTCGAGTTACCTTGCGCAATTGTTTCGCGTCGGCTCTTCTTCATCCATCAATTCGCGAGCTTCTCGATCATGTGAAAGATCCTTCAAGAACTCAACACCACCGTGCGCAGGCCTCACGGTGGGCGCCAACTGTCGTGGAATTGTCACGGTAGATGTCCTAGTGTAAGGACTTAGTCGCGAGGCTAACGCATCTATGTGGTAGCTTGAAGGGGTTGAGCGGAATCGAGAGACGCAACACACAAGACGAGGATTTAGACAGCTTCGGGCCCCGGGAAACATCATCCAATAATAACCCTACATGCTTTTTGTGGCTAGGTCTCATTATGATTATGAGGAAGTCATCGGTAAGCCGGCGCTTTGTGTCTAGCCCTAGAGATTATTTTCTGTCGCCCTTCCCCCTTTGGGGAGCCCTGCCCCTCCTTATATAAGTTAGAGGGGCGGGTTACATGTGAAGTCCTAATAGAACTAGGATTAGTCTATCTTCTTTTACAAGTTGATTACAAGTCCGGCTCTTGCTTCCTCGTAAAGGAGATATTCCTCACGCCTTTTTTCTTAAGCCGGCCTATCATAACGTAGCCGGCCTTTTGGGCCTTGAGCCTCTTGGGCCCCCGGGTCTTGTCGCTCCTTTGATCCGCTTGCCAGGTCACCCATAAGTCGCCAGGCTCGGGCGGGTCACTTAGTGAGTCGTCCAGTCAGGGCAGGTCATTAGTGAGTCGCCAAGTCCGGCCGGGCTATACATCTGGCCAGGTCATACCGCGGGGTATATCCCCGACAGATCTGTCTCTAAGGGATCGAGAAGTTCGCAGTTCATTGGATGAAGATCCAAAAAATTAGGGTTACTCCTGTACGCCATTGCGAGTCGCCGGGATCATGGTTTTTATCTGCATCAACTCCCGAAAGGATTAAATCATTGCAGCTGCTACACTCGCGGAAATTACGGTCAAATACTAGTAGTTGCACGGTTTATAAGATCTGATTGATTTTGGAATAGTACTATGTACTACTTTTAGATCAAGAAATTCAGATGAAGAAGAACCGGCATGGAACAGTCAAACTTGGGTTCGCATAAACCTTGAAGCGGAGCCGGTAATGTTCATCGTGTTAAGATCACAGTCATGATTAAGCTTCAGAGCGGTCAGTTTTTTCCTTCTCGGATTACGAGACGTATACGCCGGGACCACAATTCGGCGCTGTGGGCAAGTCGCCGCAATTTTTGTTCTCTTCTGATTAACTTGAAGCATGTGAAACCACATCTGTTTGTACAAGCCAACAGCAGCAGTCATATTACTTCAATTAGTACTCTGCCACGTGATGGCCAAGTTGATCCACAACTCCAAGTATTTTATTGGCCCAAAAATTGCTATCTGGGGAGGCGTTTGGACCAGATCTGCCTTTGCAAGTTCATACACACACAAAAAAAAAAAGAGAAAAAGGGGGGCTACGACCCAGAGAAGGACTTGGACGTTGACCCGGCTTCCTCTTCTACCGCTGTGATCCGTGCCTCGCCTGGCCAGTCCGCCTTCGACTCACGAGGCCTCAAGCTGTCGTCGTTGCAGCCATGGCCACGCTCAGCCACTTCTACAGCCGGGGGGCCTACAATCCACCCCTACGCTGGTTCTGCCCTGCCTCAGCCGCTCTCAAGGTCCCGAGCCGCTGCCGTTGAGTCACCTTCACCATCAACTCGCCGCCATGGTTGTCCCTGTCAGTTTTGATGTACTGGGAGGAATAAAATTGAAGAACGACAGTGCTATAACTCGGAGGACTCGATGATGGCTGGACAGTGCCTTTGGTCTGTTGCTGGAGCCGGTCCTTTGCCGCGGTTGACCTGCGCCCTGGCCTCTGAGCCGTCGCGCCTCGCGCTGCTGTGAACCGCCTTCGCCGCGGTCAACTTTGTAAACCAGATGTACACGGCCGCACTTTGCCGCTTCACTTCGGACCAAGTGGTCTCAAGTCTCCGTTTCGGTCTCTGATCCGAGTCACAGCAGGCCGCTTCGCTCCGCTCGCTACTGGAGAATTTCAAACCGCGCTAAACCGCCCTGGATTCACCTTGCCATCTCCCGCGTAGAGCTACTGTAGCCGCCTCTGTCCAGTGTTTGACTGCGAGCCGCCCGCCGCCGAGGAGTCTCTAAACCGTTTTCTTCCGCGAGCGAATCGCCACGCTATGATGAAAAGAAGAGGGTATCAGTGAATCGCCGCTGTCTCTGAATCGCCGCACTCTGGATTAATAACACATCCATCTCTGAATCGCTGCTGCGGCCTTGCTCTACCTTGTTTCTCCAACGCCCGCGTCTCCCCTGGCCATGCTCCGTCCCGGCCGTGGCCAAGTGGCCTCCGACCGAGCCAAACCGCCGCCGAGTCAAGCTCATGTTACAAACCGCCTCGTCGGCCTCTGGCTTTGACTCGCCATCGAGTTGCCGCACCGGTAACCCGGCGCCGTCGCCGAGCTACAGCAAGTTTTTACCCAAAGCCAAACCGCCGCCGAGTCAAGCCCCTGCTACAACCCGGATTTGCCTTCCCCGAGTCGCCACCGTGATCCGCCCGGCCGCGGGCCTCCTCAGCAGCAACTGTGTCGTCCTCGCACTGCCGCCTCAAGTTGCATGGCCTCCGCTGCGCCGCCAAGTGTTAAAGTTCAGTGTGCAAGGACCTAGCAAAAGCAACGGAGGAGAGGGCAAGCCCACTTCACGGGAAGATTGGTTATCCAGCCGGCTAAGTCGCACGTGAAGCATTCAGACTATATATATACAAAAGAAAAATGCAGTAGCAGTATTACATTCAAAGTACTGTTACAAGTACTGCATCAGTCCAAAAAGCATATGTTCAGATCATCCGTCGTTCGAACAAATCAGGTGACCTCCATTTAAATTTATTTATTAGCATATATTGTTTTTTGTCAAAAGAACAATTACTTTGGTCTTTGTATTTTATATGCAGGACAATTGGTCACTATGGCCGGATCATGGATATATAAATCACACAATTAATGTCATGTGCTAGTATATGACCGTGCCATAATGATCAAAGAATATGCGCGCAAGACACCGTCCTGGCGGCCCGGACTACTTCAATTCACCGGGACCGTCCCTGCGGCGGACTCTCCCGTACGCACCGACTTACAAATGTCGCAGCCGATTCTCCCGCCCGCGCCGACTTACAACGCCGCGGCCGACTCATCTGTCTGTGCCCTCTCTGAAGCCGCAGTCGTATTTTCCGTCTGTCTCTCGCGGCCCGGTCTACATCGACACACTGGGCCGCACCTGTCTGCATGAGCTGTTTATTGAGTATGAGCAAGTCACTGCTTGGGTAACCCGGTTTTTCTTTCAACAAAGTGGAGGCAAATTATCATATACCATCAACCGCCATCTGCACTGGATGGATCAATGGGCAGGCACGCAAGTCGCCGCCACTACAGTTTGATTAATTTCAAATAGCCAGTTAGAAGGAACCATTGGCCGAGTTGTTGACACGGCTTATACAAATCATTTATAACCTGCCACAGTCACCTCAACCTTCTGTGGATTCACATCGTGCTATCAACATCAATGATATACAAGTTAGGTCGGTTTATATCATGGTCAAATATGGAGAGTCTCAAGACAACTCCTCGAGTCACCTTTGAGACTCGGGGGCTACGATGACATGACTCAGCAAATCTTGCCAGTTTCAGCCGGTTTAAGAAACCCAGGACGATGGAGGAAAAGATAACCCGGTCCCGGAGGCTACTGTTATATTGATGAAAATTTAAAGGCCGTCAGAAAATTTCCGGCTTAGAAAGTATATGACAGTTACAAAATCCCGGCTCAATGAAGAAGATCCGGGGTCATCAGAAAGGATTCCGGTTTAAAATCCGGCTCAAGGGAAGTCAGTCTCACTGAAGCTCTCAAATATCCGGTTTACAATCCGGTTCAAGAGAAATTTATTCTCCCACAAAGCTCTGAAGCGCTCAGATCCGGTTTAACAATGTACGGTTCAAAAAAGGAATTAACTTCTCGCAAGTTCGAGTTTAAAGGCCGTCAGAAAATTTCCGACTGAAAATGAAGATTCCGGTTTAAAATCTAGTTCAAGGGAAAGATGTCTCCCACGAAGCTTTGAAGCTCTCAATATCCGGTTTAACATCCGGTTCAAGAAGGATTTATCTCTTGCAAAAAGTTAAAGGGTGCCAAAGAGGACCTGCTGCCATGATGCGCCGTTCAAACATAGGTATCATGCCTTATTGGCTTATCATATTATTGATCACTTGGGGGCTTGGTCGTATCCGAACCATAGCTACACCTCTTGATCGGCTCAATGCCACAACATCACTTGGGGGCTTGGTCGTATCCGAACCATAGCTACACCTCTTGATCGGCTCAATGCCACAACATCACTTGGGGGCTTGGTCGTATCCGAACCAATGCAACACCTTTTGATAGGCGAAAGCCACAAGATCACTTGGGGACTTGGTCACGTCTGAACCAGTCACGCCTCTTGATTGGCCTAAGGCCACAGAATCACTTGGGGGATTTGGTCGAACCTGAACCATCGTCACCCCTCTTGATCGGCATAATGCCAATGCATCATGTGGGGACCTGGCTGACTTGAACCATAACTACGCCTACTGAGGGCTTGGTCGTGTCCGACCATGGTAATGCCACTTGATCGGCTTAAACCGCCTCTTTTTTGCAAATGGTTTTATCATTGCCTTTGCTTGAAATTTTGTTTTGATAAATATTTCTTTTATTGCGTTTTAAACTGACAATTCTTAAACCGGTTCGACTGTCAAATTACAAATTGACGGAACACGGTCAAATCTTAATCCGGAGGCTATCTACCCGGTTTGATTTTCTGTTACCATCCTATTATGGAGTAAACCGGTGTTTATCAACCCGGCTCGGCTTTCAACTACAAGTTGTCAGTACACGATCAAGTTATAATCCAGAGACTATCAGCCCGGTCTGGTTTGACTACGAGTCGCCAGTATTATATGTGGTTAAACCGGTGTTTATTACAACCTGGTACGGTTTTATCATAAACCGACACAATATGGAAGGAGTTCTCAGTACTCAAAATCTGGGTTATTACCCCTATTACAAAAAGTTGGTAAACCAACAATGTGATTCAATGTCACAGGTATGATATATTTCATATTTGATTATTTTTAAGTGCAACCTTGGTTATAAACCTGGGTTATATGTTGGGCATTATGACCCGTCCGACGGTAAACCGCCCGGACACTTTAAACTTGTTGTATGCAGAAACAAGTTGAATAAAGCATGATTATAAATCACCGGCGTTTACTAACCCGACCTGGCTTTCGACTATAAGTCGCCAGTATGATGATAAATTATCCGGTGTTTATTAAACCGGCCTGGCTTTAAGACGATAAGTCGCCAGTATATGATGAGAAATTATTCGGTGTTTATTAAACCGGCCTGGCTTCGGACTATATGTCGCCAGTATATATTTGGATTGCGCCATTGGAATCATGCGCTTATAAATGATTGGGTTATATTATTCAAATAGCCAAACTTGGCTGAATTTTCATTATGATATTGGATGAATAAGATTTTCATACCGGATTATATTATCTTGAATAGCCAACATAGCTGGATTTTTATTATGGTTATTAATATTATGATTGAGGTTTTCAAAGTCGCTTTAGCGCAATGGATATTATTTTGTCGATGAATATGATTTATTTTACAATTGAAGGAATAGTCCCGAGTCGCTGCAGGCTCACGACCCGGCACTTGGGGGCTACATTATTCAACTGAAGATTATATCAAATATGCAAGTCTCATGTCACTGCAAGCATGCACCATGACACTTGAGGGCTAATGCAAAGTCATTTTTATTATTCTTATTGAAGACCCGACTCATCACATCATAATGAGCCGACCCTTGGGGGCTACCAATTGCTCCTGTCAACAATTCAAGTCCCTGCTCATTATTTGCATAAATGACCCGGCCCTTGGGGGCTACACTGGTTGAAGTTTTTATGAGCATCAGGAAATTATAAGTCCCAGGTTGCTGCAAGCATGACAACCCGGCACTTGGGCGCTACATATGTGGAATACTCAGTTCTGACTAGTGATTGAGATGAACAACCTGGTTTTCTTCAAGCTTGTGACATTCATATTGAAGCAAGTCTTAAAGCAGTTACTACGCTCCCTTCTTAAGACTTGGGGGCTACAAGTGATATGCATACAAAGGAGCTGAAGATCAGATGAGTATTTCAAAGACCAATATTTTTGTTAAGCATTGGGAGCTGAGTCAAAGGAGTTATTCTTCACAATATTTCTCTGTGACAAACCAATGTCGACAAATTGATTATGAAGCTGGCCTATTGACCCAGATTTTCTGGAAGGAAATGACAAGGATTTAAAGAGGATCAGGACCAGTTTAACATGGATAAATCCAAATTAAACTGGGGGCTAATGTCGGGGATATACCCCGCGGTATGACCCGGCCGAAGTTGTAAACCGGCTGGGACTTGGTAAACCGGCGAACAGTTAAGACAGACAGTTAAGACAGACAGTTAAGACAGATGGCTATGACAGACGGTAAACCGGCAGGTGGTAAACCGGCAGGAGTTAAGTCAGACCATGTTAAACCGGCGGACAATGTTAAACCGGCAGACAATGTTAAACCGGCAGACAATGTTAAACCGGCAAACAGTGATAACTGGGTTGTCAGGGGTTATGAAGCCCAAGATGTTAAGAAGCCCATGAAGATAAGTTAGAATAGTTAAGTCTTAAGTCCGAGTTGGACTCTACATGTAACCCGCCTCTTCAACATATATAAGGAGGGGTAGGGCTCCCCAAAGAGCGACAAGCTACAAGCAAGAGAAACAATCTTAGGGCTAGACACAAAGAGGAGAGCCGGTTTACGACGACTCCCTCGTGATGATAATGAGACCTAGCCTCAAACAGCATGTAGGGTTGTTACCGGATGATGTTTCCCGGGGCCCGAAGCTGTCTAAATCCCTGTCTTGTGTTGCGTCTCTCGATTCCGCTCAACCCCTCTCAAGCTACCACATAGATGCGTTGGCCTCACGACTAAGTCCTCACCTTAGGACATCTGTGTAACACCCCGGATGTAACTTTCCCAATTTGTACTCCAACTCTTGCCGTTTCCGGCGTTAAGTTATATTTATTTCTCGGGTTCGGGTCTTTGTCTCCGTGTGTTGTTTTCGTTTTCATGCATCTCATATCATGTCATCATGTGCATTGCATTTGCATACGTGTTCATCTCATGCATTCGAGCTTTTTCCCCGTTGTCCGTTTTGCATTCCGGCGCTTCATTCTCCTCCGGTGGTCATTTCTAGCTTTCTTTCGTGTGTGGGGATTAAACATTTCCGGATTGGACCGAGACTTACCAAGCGGCCTTGGTTTACTACCGGTAGACCGCCTGTCAAGTTTCGTATCATTTGGACTTCGTTTGATACTCCAACGGTTAACCGAGGGACCGAAAAGGCCTCGTGTGTGTTGCAGCCCAACACCCCTCCAATTTGGCCCAAAACCCACCGAACTCTGCTCCATATCCTAGAGCGTTCGATCACGATCGCGTGGTCGAAAACCGCACCTCATTTGGACTCTCCTAGCTCCACTTATGCCTATATATACACCCCTCCGTTTTCGGATCTCTCTCTCTCCCCGAAACCCTAAAAACCTCCCCGCACCGACGGACGTGTCCGCCCCCGGCCGGACAGCGTCCGCCGCCGCCTGCGCCCAACCGGGCATCGCCACGTGGCAGCGTGCCCACATCACCGCCGCCTCCCACCGACGCGGGCCCGCAGGCCCAGCGCCGGCCCGTCCGCCGCCCGACCGGGCCACTCCGCCGCCCGCCGCCGCCTGTCCTTCTTCCCCCGAGCCGACTGGCCGCGCCGCCCGCCTCCTTGCTCCGGCCGCCGCGCACCCTCGCCGGCGACCTCGCCGTTTCGCCGCCCCGTCGTCCCGCGCCTTGACTCCGGCCGCCGCCCTGCCACCGGGGTCGAGCCGCAGCACCGCGGCGACCTTGCCGACCGGCCGGCCCCTCCTCCCCAAGCTTCGGATCCGGCCGGCCAAGTTCCGGCGATCCCCATCTCCGTCCGGCGATCCTCGAAGGCCGCACCGCTACAGTGACTCATCGGATCCAGATCTGACCCGGAATGAACAGTAAACCCTAGGTGAATTTCGTCTAAGTCCCAGAATTTTTAGTCCAAGTTGCTATGTTCGAGGCCCCGTAACTTTGCATCTGTAGCTCCGATTTGGACATGTAGTATATCAAAATGTTCGCCTCGACGAGTACATCATTTCATTCCATTGCATCATTTTCATTTCAGTTCATCTTGATGCCCAAAATGCTGTTAGAAGGAGGCTTCGTGAGTTAATTGTCAGATCTGCTAGTTCATCTTAGACTTTTGTCATTTTTGCCATGATTATTGTGTGCATGCTATGCCTGTGAGTCCTTCATATGTTTTGTTAAGGATTTTGTCTTCTTTCCAGAGGTGTAACCCATGCATTTTTAGGATGTGTGTGGTGACTTGTGCAAGCTTGCAAAGTGAGGCACCCGGGAAATCTGTTTTCAGGGACTTAGTTGTTTTCACTAAGTCTGGGATTATTTAGTTCATGATGCCATATGTTCAGCTTGTTTCCTAGTGATCCGTGCCTCTTTTGAGGATGATCAGTAAAGGAGTTTTGTTAATCATGATATGCTCTATCCATCCATGTCTTTGGTTGCAATTATGGTGCACCCTAGCTTGAGTCAATCGAGCTCTACTTTTACTTCGTGGTGAATCTGGGCAGATCGTCAACTCGTTTGCGATTTTGCCGATGTTATTGTAGTTGATCCGTGCATGCTATGCCATTGTTCTTGCCATGTCTAGCTAGCATTCTGTGCCTGCTTAATGGATGTATGCCTGCCTTGCCATGACTTGCACCGTAGTGAGTGCATCGAGCTCGTTTACATGCCTTCGGGAGTTATATTTCAGCATGTCTCAGTTTTCACTAAGTCCGAAGACTGATTGTGTTTTAGCTATGCTCGTGTGCCCGTTAGTATATTTTGTGAACCCTTTTGGCCCTAGGTCACTTTGGGTCTTTCGTTAAGCTTGTTGAGTAGCTCCATGCCATGTTCTTACTTGTCTTAATCAGGTCTTGTTTCATGTTGTTTTGCTGCTCCGAAGATGGCTTCGTGCTCTGAAATTTCAGACAAGTTAATTTCACTAAGTCTGGAATCTGTTTTGCATTTGCGTTTTTGCCATGCTTGTTTGAACCTCTTAATGGATGAATTGGCCGTGGCTCAGTGCTAGTCTTTTGTTAAGCATCTTGTGTGCATCCCTGCCATGTATTTTGTTATCATGTTTGGTGGCTGTAGCATGTTCGTTTCGTTGCATTTAGATGCCTACTTGCTGTAAATCACAGACCGGTGTCATTTTTAAATCGCTTGCCATTTCCAAACCGTAACTCCGATTCCGATGATCTTTATATCGTTTTCAAGCGATTTCATCCCCTCTATCGAGTGGCACACTTGGTTTTCCAAGTTGGGGCCAGGTTCATGCATTTCCTGTCATATCTTGCATTTTGCATCCCGCATCGCATCCCGCATAGCATATCATCATTTCATCTTATTGCTTGTTCTTGCACGTGGTTGATTGTATCCTTATTGCTTGTTTGTCTTGTTGGGTAGAGCTGGGAGACGAGTTCGCTACCGAGGAGCCCGTTGAGTTCGCTTGTGAGGATCCAGTCAACTCTGACAACTGTGCAGGCAAGATGATCATACCCTCGAAATCACTACTATCTTTGCTATGCTAGTTTACTCGCTCTTGCTATGCCAATGCTACGATGCCTACCATTTGCTTGTCAGCCTCCCAATTGCCATGTTGAACCTCTAACCCGCCTTGTCCTAGCAAACCGTTGATTGGCTATGTTACCGCTTTGCTCAGCCCCTCTTATAGCGTTGCTAGTTGCAGGTGAAGATTGGAGGCCGTTCCTTGTTGGAACATCTTTTATTTACTTGTTGGGATATCATTATATTGCTATGTTATCTTAATGCATCTATATACTTGGTAAAGGGTGGAAGGCTCGGCCTCTCGCCTAGTGTTTTGTTCCACTCTTGCCGCCCTAGTTTCCGTCATATCGGTGTTATGTTCCCGGATTTTGCGTTCCTTACGCGGTTGGGTTATAATGGGAACCCCTTGATATTTCGCCTTGATTAAAGCTTGTCCAGCAATGCCCAACCTTGGTTTTACCATTTGCCACCTAGCCTTTTCTTTCCCTTGGGTTCTGCAGACTCAAGGGTCATCTTATTTTACCCCCCCCCGGGGCCAGTGCTCCTCCGAGTGTTGGTCCACCTGTCAGCTACCGGTGGCCACCAGGGGCAACCCTGGGCTGGCCTACCCGTACCTAAGATAATCTGAGTGCGCCCTGAGAAAGAGATATGTGCAGCTCCTATCGGGATTTGTCGGCACATTCGGGCGGTGTTGCTGGTCTTGTTTTAACCTGTCGAATTGTCTTGTTGTACCGGGTTACCGAGTCTGGTCGGTGTATCTCGGGAGGAGGTCTATTCCTTCGTTGACCGTGAGATCTTGTCATGGGCTAAGTTGGGACCCCCCTGCAGGGATTGAACTTTCGAAAGCCGTGCCCGCGGTTATGGGCAGATGGGAATTTGTTAATGTCCGGTTGTAGAAAACTTGAACCTTAATTAATTAAAATGAATCAACTGAGTGTGTTACCGTGATGGCCCCTTTCCGGCGGAGTCCGGGAAGTGGACACGGTGTTGGAGTTATGCTTGCGCAGGTTGTTCCTTTAGCTTCTCGCTTGTGCTTTGCCTTCTCTTCTCGCTCTCTTTTGCGTATAAGATAGCCACCACATATGCTAGTCGCTTGCTGCAGCTCCACATATATTTGCCTTACCCTTTTCCTATAAGCTTAAATAGTCTTGATCGCGAGGGTGCGAGATTGCTGAGTCCCCGTGGCTCACAGATACTATAACTCCAGATGCAGGTCCAGGTGATTCCGCTCCAGGTGACGATTACGAGCTCAAGTGGGAGTTCGATGAGGACTCTCAGCGATACTACGTGTCTTTTCCTGATGATCAGTAGTGGTGCCTAGTTGGGGTTTGATTCAGGGCCTTGTCGCATGTTGGGTTTTCTTCTATTTTGGCGCCGTAGTCGGGCCATGAGTGTTTGCATGATGGATGTTATTTATGTACTCTGATGTGACGTGGCGAGTGTAAGCCAACTATGTATCTCCCCCTTTTATTATATATTACATGGGATGTTGTAATGATTGCCTGACTTGCGACATTGCTTTCAATGCGGTTATGTCTCTAAGTCGTGCCTCGACACGTGGGAGCTATAGCCGCATCGAGGGCGTTACAATCTGCCATGACAATTCCACGACAGTGTCCCTAGTATGCCTCTACTTGACTAGCTTGTTAATCAAAGATGGTTAAGTTTCCTTGCCATGGACATGTGTTGTCATTTGATGAACAGAATCACATCATTAGAGAATTATGTGATGGACTAGACCCATCCGTTAGCTTAGCACTATGATCATTTAGTTTATTGCTATTGCTTTCTTCATGACTTATACATGTTCCTATGACTATGAGATTATGCAACTCCCGGATACCGGAGGAACACTTAGTGTTCTATCAAACGTCACAACGTAACTGGGTGATTATAAAGATGCTCTACAGGTGTCTCCGATGGTGTTTTGTTGAGTTGGCATAGATCGAGATTAGGATTTGTCACTCCGATTGTCGGAGAGGTATCTCTGGACCCTCTCGGTAATGCACATCACTATAAGCCTTGCAAGCAATGTGACTAATGAGTTAGTTGCGCGATGATGCATTATGGAACGAGTAAAGAGACTTGCCGGTGACAAGATTGAACTAGGTATGATGATACTGACGATCGAATCTCGGGCAAGTAACATACCGATGACAAAGGGAACAATGTATGTTGTTATGCGGTTTGACCGATAAAGATCTTCGTAGAATATGTAGGAGCCAATATGAGCATCAGGTTCCGCTATTGGTTATTGATCGTAGATGTGTCTCGGTCATTTCTACATAGTTCTCGAACCCATAGGGTACGCACGCTTAACGTTCGATGATGATTTATATTATGAGTTATGTGTTTTAATGTACCGAAGGTAGTTCGGAGTCCTGGACGTGATCACGGACATGACAAGAAGTTTCAAATGGTCGAGACTTAAAGATCAATATATTGGAAGGCTATGTCTGGACATCGAAAAGGTTCCGGATGAGTTCTGGCATTTACCGGAGTACCGGGGGGGTTAAAGGAACCCCCTGGGGAGTCAATGGGCCTTATTGGGCCTTAGTGGGAGAGAGGAGGAGGCGGTCAGGTGGAGGGCACCCTCCCCAAGCCCAATCCGAATTGGGTGGGGGCCCGGCCCTCCTTTCCTTCCCTCTCTCTCCCTCTTCCTTCTTCTCCTACTCCAACTAGGGAAGGGGGGGAAACCTACTCCTACTGGGAGTAGGACTCCCCCTTGGGCGCGCCATAGAGAGAGCCGGCCCTCCCCTCCTCCCCTCCTTTATATACGGGGGAGGGGGGCACCCCATAGACACAAGTTGATTGCTTAGCCGTGTGCGGTGCCCCCCTCCATAGAATTCCACCTCGGTGATATCGTTGTAGTGCTTAGGCGAAGCCCTGCGTCGGTAACTTCATCATCACCGTCATCACGCCGTCGTGCTGACGAAACTCTCCCTCGGCCTCAACTGGATCAAGAGTACGAGGGACATCACTGAGATGAATGTGTGCAGATCGCGGAGGTGCCGTTGATACGTCTCCAACGTATCTATAATTTTTGATTGTTCCATGCTATTATATTATCAACCTTGGATGTTTTATATGCTATTTTATATGATATTTGGGACTAACCTATTAACCTAGAGCCCAGTGCCAGTTTCTGTTTTTTCCTTGTTTTAGAATATCGTAGAAAAGGAAAATCAAACGGAGTCCGATTGACCTGAAACTTCACGGAACTTATTTTTGCACCAGAAGAAGCCCACGGAGTATCAGAGTTGGACCAGGAGAGTCCCGGGCTGCCCACGAGGGTTGGGGGCGCGCCCACCCCCTGGGCGCGCCCCTGCCTCGTGGACAGCCCGGAGATCCACCAACGTGCTTCTTCCTCCCATATATACCCACATACCCTAAAAACTTCGGGGAGCACAATAGATCGGGAGTTCCGCCGCCAGAAGCCTCCGTAGCCACCAAAAACCAACCTAGACCCATTCTGGCACCCTGCTGGAGGGGGAAATCCCTCTCCGGTGGCCATCTTCATCATCCCGGTTCTCTCCATGACGAGGAGGGAGTAGTTCTCCCTCGGGGCTGAGGGTATGTACCAGTAGAAATGTGTTTGATCTCTCTCTCTCTCTCTCTCTCGTGTTCTTGAGGTGGTACAATTTTGATGTATCGCGAGCTTTGCTATTATATTTGGATCCTATGATGTTTCTCCCCCTCTACTCTCTTGTAATGGATTGAGTTTTCCCTTTGAAGTTATCTTATCGGATTGAGTCTTTAAGGATTTGAGAACACTTGATGTATGTCTTGCGTGGGATACCCGTGGTGACAATGGGGTATTCTATTGATCCACTTGATGTATGTTTTGGTGATCAACTTGCGGGTTCCGCCCATGAACCTATGCATAGGGGTTGGCACACGTTCTTGTCTTGACTCTCTGGTAGAATCTTTAGGGCACTCTTTGAAGTACTTTGTGTTGGTTTGAATAGATGAATCTGAGATTGTGTGATGCATATCGTATAATCATACCCACGGATACTTGAGGTGACATTGGAGTATCTAGGTGACATTAGGGTTTTGGTTGATATGTGTCTTAAGGTGTTATTCTAGTACGAACTCTTTAATAGATCGATCCGAAAGAATAACTTTGGGGTGGTTTCGTACCCTACAATAATATCTTCATTTGTTCTCCGCTATTAGTGGCTTTGGAGTGACTCATTGTTGCATGTTGAGGGCTAGTTATATGATCCAATTATGTTATTACTGTTGAGAGAACTTGGACTAGTGAAAGTATGAACCCTAGGCCTTGTTTCCTAGCATTGCAATACCATTTGTGCTCACTTTTATCATTAGTTACCTTGTTGTTTTTATATTTTCAGATTACAAATACCTTTATCTACCATCCATATACCACTTGTATCACCATGTCTTTGCCGAACTAGTGCACCTATACAATTTACCATTGTATTGGGTGTGTTGGGGACACAAGAGACTCTTTGTTATTTGGTTGCAGGGTTGTTTCAGAGAGACCATCTTCATCCTACGCCTCCTACAGATTGATAAACCTTAGGTCATCCACTTGAGGGAAATTTGCTACTGTCCTACAAACCTCTGCACTTGGAGGCCCAACAATGTCTACAAGAAGAAGGTTGTGTAGTAGACATGAAGCTCTTTTCTGGCGTCGTTGCCGGGGAGGTTAGCGCTTGAAGGTATATCTTTAGATCTTGCAATCGAATATTTTTGTTTCTTGTTTTAGCACTAGTTTAGTTTATAAAAAAACTACAAAAAATGGAATTAAGGGTACCTCATATGCTTCATCTTTTTAATATCTATCATGAAAATAAGGATTCCGATAATTGTGCTCAAGTGCTAGAAGAACAATGCATTAAAATGTTTGGCACTAAATCTTTGAATGATGATCATGATTTCAATGTTGTTAGTATGAACTCTTTAAATATCGATGGTACTAATGATGATTGCACTAGTTATGATGAAAATGTCTCCTATAAACATGTCAATTTTTGTGGAGTGCATTGGGTTTGCAAGTACACACCAGTTAGGGAAGATAGATTTTGCAAGAGGATAAGTACTTAAAAACTAAATTGTTGCAAGAAAGGCTAGATATTTGTGTTGAAAATTTAAATTTTCTTGGCCATACTTGTGAGCTTTGCAATGAACGTGGTCATTTAACAATCCGATGCAAATTGTTTCATGATCTAATCGTTTCCAAAAACTGTGATGACTTAATTTCTCTTGCACATCATAATGAACTTAGTTTGCTTATGGGTTATGAAGAAATGAAATGTATAACTAACTATCTTCGAGTATTTGCCCATGATAAACTTCTTGGTTTTGATTTAGAGGAAATTTATATGTATTGTGCGGTGAATTGTATTGAAAATCCTTATATTGCCAATTACATAAAGAAAAGAAAACAAATAGAAGATGAGGAGAATACTAATGAAAGGGAAGAGACTTCCTAATACCCTCCTATTATTTCTTATGATGAATCAGGTAATGAGAAGGAGCCTTCTGTTCAACCAATCTCATTGATAAGGAGCTCCAAAAAGAGGGTTGAACCCACACATGATGTGGTGAAGAAGAAGAAAATAAAAAGGAAGAGCAGTAAAAAGATATCTCTCCCAAATAATGCTGCCCCTATTACTGTTGTGCCTCATGAAAATATAATTATGGAAGATGATGCACTTGATGATGATCTCGTTATGCCTATTGCTTGTTGTGATGATTATGATTGGGAAGATAATGATACTTCTTATGATCTTGAAAATCTTTTTGGCACTTGCTTGGAAGAATATGATAATTTCTATACTATTGGTGCTATCCATACTATTAATGACGAGAGTGATTATGCTTATGATATGAAAAGGCCCAAGCTTGGGGATGCTATGTTTGATGAAGATGATGTTTTTGAGAATATATTTGCTGCAATTAATGTTTGTCCCAAGCTTGGGGATGCTACGTTTAATGAAGATGATATTTTTAGTCTCCCAAGTTTTGATATGCAAATTTGTAATGATGATAGCATGCCTCCTACTTATGATGATTATATTTATGAAAGTGGATTTGGAGAGGTCATGACTTTATTTAGTAATGATTCCACTATCTTGGAAGAGGTTTCAATTGATTATGATGAGAACAAAGTTGCTACTTATGATGATTATTGTGATGAAACTTATGCTATAAAAAGTAGTGATGATTATATTTATAAAACTTGTCAAGATTATGATTACCCTTTTTCTAAACATTACTCTTTTAATGTGGAAACAATTTATAGTATTCGAGTCTCTTATGATACTCTCACTATTCCGATTGAGAAGAATTTTGCTTATGTAGAGAGTAATAAAATTTCTATGCTTGTAGATCATGAAAAGAATGCTTTAGGTGCTGGTTATATTGTTGAATTCATTCATGATGCTACTGAAAATTATTATGAGGGAGGAATATATGCTTGTAGGAATTGCAATAATATCAAGTTTCCTTTCTATGTGCTTAAAGTTTTGAAGTTATACTTGTTTTTACCTTCCTATGCAAGTTGATTCTTGTTCCCACAAGTTGTTTGATCACAAAATCCCTATGCATAGGAAGAGGGTTAGACTTAAATGTGCTTGTCATATGCTTCATGATGCTCCCGTTATGTTTCAATTCTTATCTTTTATGTGAGCATCGTTGAAATCATCATGCCTAGCTAGGGACGTCAAATGATAGCGCTTGTTGGGAGGCATGAAGGAAATATGCCCTAGAGGCAGTAATAAAGTTATTATTTATTTTCTTATTCTCATGATAAATTTTTATTATTCATGCTACAATTGTATTAACCGGAAACGTAATACATGTGTGAATACATAGACAAACAGAGTGTCACTAGTATGCCTCTACTTGACTAGCTCGTTGATCAAAGATGGTTATGTTTCCTAGCCATTGACATGAGTTGTCATTTGATTAACGGGATCACATCATTAGGAGAATAATGTGATTGACTGGACTCATTCCGTTAGCTTAGCACTCGATCGTTTAGTATGTTGCTATTGCTTTCTTCATGACTTATACATGTTCCTATGACTATGAGATTATACAACTCCCGTTTACCGGAGGAACACTTTGTGTGCTACCAAATGTCACAACGTAACTGGGTGATTATAAAGGTGCTCTACAGGTGTCTCCGAAGGTACTTGTTGGGTTGGCGTATTTCGAGATTAGGATTTGTCACTCCGATTGTCGGAGAGGTATCTCTGGGCCTCTCGGTAATGCACATCAGTTAAGCCTTGCAAGCATTGCAACTAATGAGTTAGTTGCGGGATGATGTATTACAGAACGAGTAAAGAGACTTGCTGGTAATGAGATTTAACTAGGTATTGAGATACCGACGATCGAATCTCGGGCAAGTAACATACCGATGACAAAGGGAACAACGTATGTTGTTATGCGGTCTGACCGATAAAGATCTTCGTAGAATATGTGGGAGCCAATATGAGCATCCAGGTTCCGCTATTGGTTATTGATCGGAGACGTGTCTCGGTCATGTCTACATAGTTCTCGAACCTGTAGGGTCCGCACGCTTAAAGTTTCGATAATAGTTATATTATGAGTTTATGAGTTTTGATGTACCGAAGGTTCACTACAACAAAATTGAGATACTGTGACGAAAATCCACGTGACGTTGGTGGACAACGTCACGCAAATAACTAATATGTGACATTTTCGCAGGTGGCATCATTGATTACTTCAAATCGATGATGATAGACGTCACTAAATTGCCTCGACCATAGAGCGCACCTGGTTGACAATTTGTATGACGTTTTGGAAATTTCCATGACCAACCTACTAGAGTCACCGAATATTACGAATGTGTGATGATTGACTTTTTGTCATGTAATGTCGAGTAGTGGCACCCCCATAGCTACTTCATGGTTTATTGAGCGGCAAGACCCACACGTCAGTGTTGGTAGTGGGGCCTGCCATATTTTATTTACAGAGAAGCGATGTAATTATTTTGTTCTATCTAATATAAATAGGTATAGTGGCTAAGGAAAAACTTATTGTGTTATATCTTTTTTTGCGGGGAGTGTTATATCTTTTTTATGGTGTGTTCTATCTAATATAAATAGGTAGTTGCTGGGCAAAAATGTTCAACCTGACATTCGTGCGCTCATGTTGTTTCAGTCAGTCCAAAAAAATGAAATAGGAGATTGAACGGAAAATGGGAAAACTTACAAATAGGTTTCGTTCTATTTGAAAAATAAGGTTTTTTACCCACCCACTCTGAATCGAGCGCTTATGAGGTGAGGTTTCATTCTATCTAAAAATAAAAAAATAAAAGAAATAGGAGAGTCGATGGGAAAAGTATGGCACCAGAGGTTCGACCCCAAGGGAGTTGACAATGGGAGTACTTTTTTTTGAGGCAATCAGAGTACAATTTACGTTGTGCTAAAATATAGGAGTATGTATTATTCCCCCACAAAATAAATACTCCGTACGTATTATTACGTTTTGCACCAAGTAACCATCAGATCAAATATTCCACATATAAACTATAGAAGATAATTAAAAAATAGAACAAGTTATTTTTGGTGAGAAACTAATTGACTGAACACAGGATTTATCTTCTTTGCCCACAAAAAATAGGACATATTTTTTGCAATCTAGCAAAAGCATGGAGACGGGAGAACAAATTTCAAGAAAAGAAGGGCAGGGCGTGAAGTCTATGTGGGGCTAGCAATGTCAGTGACACGTTCTCCTACCACAAATATCTCCTCCCACGATTTCTCAAAAAAAAAATCCTCCCACAATCCACGTCTCTTCTCTGGATACAAAGCCAAATCGCTATATAGCACTACTAGATTAGACGCCGCGGCCACCGTGCTGAAATCTGGATCTGGCAGCACCGGCGTCATCCTCGGCTGCGAGCGACATACCTCCTTCACCCTAGCGCCTCAAACTCGCCCCCTTCCTGCAAGTTGCGAAGGCCGCTGACAGGGCGTTCATCCACCTTCGACCTCACAACCGATCTGACCGCCCCGGATGTCGTTGCCGCCCGGCCAGATCGCCATGGCACTCGACGCCACCAACACCTGCACACTTCAGGAGGACCTGACGGCTGACGCCACACGGATCTGGCTGTCACGAACACCGCCACCGCCACACCGTCTTTCTCACCAGTCCAGATCCACTTTTCTCTTATCTCAGTCGTGGTACGGGTGCCAGTCGTAGCACAGAACTATGAGGCATCGACGATCCAGCCGCTGTCTTGTTTTTTTGTCTCTTCAGGTAAGCCTATTCCCGCCGCCTCTGGTTCGTCTTTGCCTCCGATTCACAGGATCCCGATCTAACATCATTCCTCTCTACACAGGATGAACAATAATGCGGCACTCCCTCCATCGGGATCCAACAACACACGATAGTTGCGACTCCGTCTTCCTCCTCAACCATGTTGTTCCAAAATTTTGGATTGTTACAATCCACACCGTACACGATTTTGTATTTTTGCGTGTGTGCCAAAGTGCTACATAGGCGACAAGTTTGTTCCCTGTGTGATTACCCCTCATCAGCCAATCAATGATTGTTTTGCAGGTGGAGTAGCGCTCATGCCAGAATCGAGCATTATCTGAAACAGTTGTCATTCTCTCTAGATGCTAATAGGTACCAGTGAGATTGCTCACCTCCCCTCTTTGTCTTCCCACTGTAAAAAAAGCAAAATTGCTCTTTCTCGCAAGTAATGGATATGCATGGATTTATATATGTGCAGATAGTTGTAATGTGTCTATAAGTCTGTTAGCCGCACATGCATGATATAGCAAGTCACTATTAGCCTTATAATCACAGCATGCCCTCTTCTTTTGATCTGTTTACGAGTTTGTGGCAAATTTTAATCCTATGCTAGCTTTTGACAGGATAATATGCAAGTCACCTTTGAAGAAAATCGCGATGGACAAAGAAGCGTTACAACAACTTTAGTCGCCTTCAAAAAATTAGGAGAAGAGACGACCAAAAAATGTTCCTTCCTTTGATGAAGACGGAAGCTATACAAATATGTTTGGGGGCCAAGACAACTCATTTGTTAATTTAGTCCTTAGTGCCGATGCTACTTGTTTCATCAAGTTTCTATGTAACTCGTGTTATTTCGGCCTATGTAGTATGTGAGCTATGATTCTGTTTTTAATAAAAATTACGATGGTGATCTGTGCTGTGAAATAGGCGAGATTAATTGCCTGCCATATATCAAGTAAAAGTAGTATGTGTGGACAATCGAAAGATGGATTGAATGAGTAGAAAAATTAAATAAAAAATTAAAATAATTGGTGAAAAATGGATATAGCCCAACAAAGGCCCAATAAAAATTGAGTACTGCATCAAACGATATTGGGCTGCAAATTGGCCATGGCCGAGAAAATGGATATAAATTCAAATCAACCAAATTATCGGGCTCGGCCCATTTAGAAATATAATGTGTATTGAGCCATCGAAAATCTAGTGACGTCGGACGTCACTGAAGGTCCCATATTGAGTGACGTTTTGTGCGCGCGCCGTCACTAGGAGTAATCTGTGACGGGGATTCTGTGACGATGCTCGTGACGCACGTAAAATGTCATGCATGGGTATTTTGTGACGTTTATGGATTTTTCATGACATTTTTAACTCGTCATAGTAGGCCCGATCTCTTGTAGTGGTTGTTCGGAGTCCCGGATGTGATCACGGACATGACGAGGAGTCTCGAAATGGTCGAGATATGAAGATTGATATATTGGAAGCCTATATTTGGATATCGGAAGTGTTTCGAGTGAAATCAGGATTTTACCGGAGTACCGAGGGGTTACCGGAACCCCCCGAGGGCTTATTGGGCCATAGTGGGCCTTTGTGGAGAAGAGGGAGGCGGACAGGGCAGGGCCGCGCGCCCCTCCCCCCTAGTCCGAATAGAACAAGGAGAGGGGGGCGGCGCCCCCCCTTTTCCTTCCTCTCTCCCTCCTCTTTCCCCCTCCACTCCTAATCCAACAAGGAAAAGGGAGGGAGTCCTACTCCCGATGGGAGTAGGACTCCTCCTGGCACGCCCCCTCCTGGCCGGCCGCACCTCCCCCCTTGCTCCATTATATACGGGGGCATGGGGGCACCCTAGAGACACAACAATTGATCGTTTGATCTTTTAGCCGTGTGCGGTGCCGCTCCACCATAGTCCACCTCGATAATACTGTAGCGGTGCTTAGGCGAAGCCCTGCATCGGTAGAACATCATCATCGTCACCACGCCGTCGTGCTGACGAAACATCCGAGTTCGAGGGACGTCATCAGGCTGAATATGTGCTGAACTCGGAGGTGTCGTACGTTCGGTACTTGATTGGTCGGATCGTGAAGACGTACGACTACATCAACCGCGTTGTGCTAACGCTTCTGCTTTCGGTCTACGAGGGTACGTGGACAACACTCTCCCCTCTCGTTGCTATGCATCACCGTGATCTTGCGTGTGCGTAGGAATTTTTTTGAAATTACTACGTTCCCCAACAGTGGCATCCGAGCCTGGTTTTATGCATAGATGTCATATGCACGAGTAGAACACAAGTGAGTTGTGGGCGATATAAGTCATACTGCTTACCAGCATGTCATATTTTGGTTCGGCAGTATTGTTGGATGAAGAGGCCCAGACCGACATTACGCGTACGCTTACGCGAGACTAGTTCTACCGACGTGCTTTGCACACAGGTGGCTGGCGGGTGTCAGTTTCTCCAACTTTAGTTGAACCGAGTGTGGCTACTCCCGGTCCTTGCGAAGGTTAAAACAGCATCAACTTGACAAACTATCGTTGTGGTTTTGATGCGTAGGTAAGAACGGTTCTTGCTAAGCCCAGTAGCAGCCACGTAAAACTTGCAACAACAAAGTAGAGGACGTCTAACTTGTTTTTGCAGGGCATGTTGTGATGTGCCATGGTCAAGACATGATGCTAAATTTTATTGTATGAGATGATCATGTTTTGTAACCGAGTTATCGGCAACTGGCAGGAGCCATATGGTTGTCGCTTTATTGGATGCAATGCAATCGCCTTGTAATGCTTTACTTTATCACTAAGCGGTAGCGATAGTCGTAGAAGCATAAGATTGGCGAGACGACAACGATGCTACGATGGAGATCAAGGTGTCACGCCGGTGACGATGGTGATCATGACGGTGCTTCGGAGATGGAGATCACAAGCACAAGATGATGATGGCCATATCATATCACTTATATTGATTGCATGTGATGTTTATCTTTTACGCATCTTATCTTGCTTTGATTGACGGTAGCATTATAAGATGATCTCTCACTAAATGTCAAGATAAAAGTGTTCTCCCTGAGTATGCACCGTTGCCAAAGTTCGTCGTGCCCAGACACCATGTGATGATCGGGTGTGATAAGCTCTACGTCCATCTACAACGGGTGCAAGCCAGTTTTGCACATGCAGAATACTCAGATTAAACTTGACGAGCCTAGCATATCCAGATATGGCCTCGGAACACTGAGACCGAAAGGTCGAGCGTGAATCATATAGTAGATATGATCAACATAGTGATGTTCACCATTGAAAACTACTCCATTTCACGTGATGATCGGTTATGGTTTAGTTGATTTGGATCACGTGATCACTTAGATGATTAGAGGGATGTCTATCTAAGTGGGAGTTCTTAAGTAATATTATTAATTGAACTTAAATTTATCATGAACTTAGTACCTGGTAGTATCTTGCTTGTCTATGTTGATTGTAGATAGATGGCCCGTGTTGTTGTTCCGTTGAATTTTAATGCGTTCCTAGAGAAAGCTAAGTTGAAAGATGATGGTAGCAATTACACAGACTGGGTCCATAACTTGAGGATTATCCTCATTGCTGCACAGAAGAATTACGTCCTGGAAGCACCGCTAGGTGACAAACCCGCAGCAGGAGCAACGCCAGATGTTATGAACACCTGGCAGAGCAAAGCTGATGAGTACTCGATAGTTCAGTGTGCCATGCTTTACGGCTTAGAACCGGGACTTCAACGACGTTTTGAACGTCATGGAGCATAACTTGAGGATTATCCTCATTGCTGCACAGAAGAATTACGTCCTGGAAGCACCGCTGGGTGCCAGGCCTGCTGCAGACGCAACTGACGACGTTAAGAACGTCTAGCAAAGCAAAGCTGATGACTACTCAATAGTATAGTGTGCCATGCTTTACGTCTTAGAACCGGGACTTCAACAATGTTTTGAACGTCATGGAGCATATGAGATGTTCCAGGAGTTGAAGTTAATATTTCAAGCAAATGCCCAGATTGAGAGATACGAAGTCTCCAATAAGTTCTACAGCTGCAAGATGGAGGAGAATAGTTCTGTCAGTGAGCATATACTCAAAATGTCTGGGTATAACAATCACTTGATTCAACTGGGAGTTAATCTTCCGGATGATAGCGTCATTGACAGAATTCTTCAATCACTGCCACCAAGCTACAAGAGCTTCGTGATGAACTATAACATGCAAGGGATGGATAAGACGATTCCTGAGCTCTTCGCAATGCTAAAGGCTGCAGAGGTAGAAATCAAGAAAGAGCATCAAGTGTTGATGGTCAATAAGACCACCAGTTTCAAGAAAAAGGGCAAAAGGAAGAAGGGGAACTTCAAGAAGAACAGTAAGCAAGTTGCTGCTCAAGAGAAGAAACCCAAGTCTGGACCTAAGCCTGAGACTGAGTGCTTCTACTACAAGCAGACTGGTCACTAGAAGCGGAACTGCCCCAAGTATTTGGCGGATAAGAAGGATGGCAAGGTGAACAAGGGTATATGTGATATACATGTTATTGATGTGTACCTTACTAGAGCTCGCAGTAGCACCTGGGTATTTGATACTGGTTCTGTTGCTAATATTTGCAACTCGAAACAGGGACTACGGATTAAGCGAACACTGGCCAAGGACGAGGTGACGATGCGCGTGGGAAACGGTTCCAAAGTCGATGTGATCGCCGTCGGCACGCTACCTCTACATCTACCTTCGGGATTAGTATTAGACCTAAATAATTGTTATTTGGTGCCAGCGTTGAGCATGAACATTATATCTGGATCTTGTTTGATGCGAGACGGTTATTCATTTAAATCAGAGAATAATGGTTGTTCTATTCATATGAGTAATATCTTTTATGGTCATGCACCCTTGAAGAGTGGTCTATTTTTGATGAATCTCGATAGTAGTGATACACATATTCATAATGTTAAAGCCAAAAGATGCAGAGTTGATAATGATAGTGCAACTTATTTGTGGCACTGCCGTTTGGGTCATATTGGTGTAAAGCACATGAAGAAACTCCATACTGATGGAATTTTGGAATCACTTGATTATGAATCACTTGGTACTTGCGAACCATGCCTCATGGGCAAGATGACTAAAATGTCGTTCTCCGGTACTATGGAGGGAGCAACATATTTGTTGGAAATCATACATACAGATGTATGTGGTCCGATGAATATTGAGGCTCGTGGCGGATATCGTTATTTTCTCACCTTCACAGATGATTTGAGCAGATATGGGTATATCTACTTAATGAAACATAAGTCTGAAACATTTGAAAAGTTCAAAGAATTTCAGAGTGAAGTTGAAAATCATCATCACAAGAAAATAAAGTTTCTATGATCAGATCGTGGAGGAGAATATTTGAGTTACGAGTTTGGTCTACATTTGAAACAATCCAAAATAGTTTCGCAACTCACGCCACCCGGAACACCACAGCGTAATGGTGTGTCCGAACGTCGTAACCATACTTTACTAGATATGGTGCGATCTATGATGTCTCTTACTGATTTACCGCTATCGTTTTGGGGTTATGCTTTAGAGACGGTTGCATTCACGTTAAATAGGGCACCATTGAAATCCGTTGAGGTGACGCTTTATGAACTGTGGTTTGGCAAGAAACCAAAGTTGTTGTTTCTTAAAGTTTGGGGCTGCGATGCTTATGTGAAAAAGCTTCAACCTGATAAGCTCGAACCCAAATCGGAGAAATGTGTCTTCATAGGATACCCATAGGAGACTGTTGGGTACACCTTCTATCACACATCCGAAGGCAAGACATTCGTTACTAAGAATGGATCCTTTCTAGAGAAGGAGTTTCTCTCGAAAGAAGTGAGTGGGAGGAAAGTAGAACTTGAAGAGGTAACTGTACCTGCTCCCTTATTGGAAAGTAGTTCATTACAGAAACCGGTTCCTGTGACGCCTACACCAATTAGTGAGGAAGTTAATGATGATGATCATGGAACTTCAGATCAATGATACGTCTCCAACGTATCTACTTTTCCAAACACTTTTGCCCTTGTTTTGGACTCTAACTTGTATGATTTGAATGGAACTAACCAGGACTGACGCTGTTTTCAGCAGAATTGCCATGATGTTGTTTTATGTGTAGAAAACAAAAGTTCTTGGAATGACCTGAAACTCCACGGGATATCTTACAATAAATAATAAAAAATCCTCGCCAAAGATGAAGACTAGGGGGCCCACACCCTTCTCACGAGGGTGGGAGGGCGCCCCCCCCTAGGGCGCGCCCCCTACCTCGTGGGCTCCCTGGAAGCCCCCCGACTCCAACTCCAACTCTATATAACTGCTTTCGAGGAGAAAAAAATAGAGGAGAAGAAATCATCGCGTTTTATGATACGGAGCCGCCGCCAAGCCCTAAAACCTCCCGGGAGGGCTGATCTGGAGTCCGTTCGAGGCTCCGGAGAGGGGGATTCGTCGCCGTCGTCATCATCAACCATCCTCCATCATCAATTTCATGATGCTCACCGCCGTGCGTGAGTAATTCCATCGTAGGCTTGCTGGACGGTGATGGGTTGGATGAGATTCACCATGTAATCGAGTTAGTTTTGTTAGGGTTTGATCCCTAGTATCCACTATGTTCTGAGATTGATGTTGCTATGACTCTGCTATGCTTAATGCTTGTCACTAGGGCCCGAGTGCCATGATTTCAGATCTGAACCTATTATGTTTTCATCAATATATGAGAGTTCTAGATCCTATCTTGCAAGTCTATAGTCACCTATTATGTTTTATGATCCGTTAACCCCGAAGTGACAATAATCGAGATACTTACCGGTGATGACCATAGTTTGAGGAGTTCATGTATTCACTATATGCTAATGCTTTGTTCCGGTTCTCTATTAAAAGGAGGCCTTAATATCCCTTACTTTCCATTAGGACCCCGCTGCCACGGGAGGGTAGGACAAAAGATGTCATGCAAGTTCTTTTCCATAAGCACGTATGACTATATTCGGAATACATGCCTACATTACATTGACGAATTGGAGCTAGTTCTGTGTCACCCTATGTTATGACTGTTACATGATGAACCGCATCCGGCATAATTATCCATCATTGATCCAATGCCTACGAGCTTTACATATACTGGTTTACGCTTATTTACTTTCCCGTTGCTATTGTTACAATCACTACAAAATACCAAAAACATTACTTTGCTTTCATTACTCTTTTGTTACTGTTACCATCACTATCATATTACTTTGCTACTAAACACTTTGTTGCAGATACTAAGTTTCCAGGTGTGGTTGAATTGACAACTCAGCTGCTAATACTTGAGAATATTCTTTGGCTCCCCTTGTGTCGAATAAATAAATTTGGGTTGAATACTCTACCCTCGAAAGCTGTTGCGACCCCCTATACTTGTGGGTTATCAATCAAGTTGTTACTGAACCTCGTATGTCAACCAGAGTAAGGTCCGCACCAGAGTGGTACGGTAATCCTGTTCTGGAGGTTATGTTACTAGACCATGACGAACCTACGAACTATGAAGAAGCGATGTTGAGCCCAGATTCCGCAAAATGGCTTGAGGCCATGAAATCTGAGATGAGATCCATGTATGAGAACAAAGTGTGGACTTTGGTTGACTTGCCCGATGATCGACAAGCCATTGAAAATAAATGTATCTTCAAGAAGAAGATTTACACTGATGGTAATGTTACTGTCTATAAAGATCGACTTGTTGCAAAAGGTTTTCGACAAGTTCAAGGCATTGACTACGATGAGACTTTCTCACCAGTAGCGATGCTTAAGTCTGTCCGAATCATGTTAGCAATTGCCGCATTTTATGACTATGAAATTTGGAAAATCGATGTCAAAACTGCATTCCTGAATGGATTTCTGGAAGAAAAGTTGTATATGATGCAACTAGAAGGTTTTGTCGATCCAAAGGGAGCTAACAAAGTGTGCAAGCTCCAGCGATCCATTTATGGACTGGTGCAAGCCTCTTGGAGTTGGAATAAACGCTTTGATAGTGCGATCAAAGCATTTGGTTTTGTACAGACTTTTGGAGAAGCATGTATTTACAAGAAAGTGAGTGGGAGCTCTGTAGCATTTCTGATATTATATGTGGATGACATATATTGATTGGAAATGATGTAGAATTTCTGGATAGCATAAAGGGATACTTGAATAAAAGTTTTCAATGAACGACCTCGGTGAAGCTGCTTATATATTGGGCATCAAGATCTATAGAGATAGATTAATACGCTTAATTGGACTTTCACAAAGCACATACCTTGACAAAGTTTTGAAGAAGTTCAAAATGGATCAAGCAAAGAAAGGGCTCTTGCCTGTGTTACAAGGTGTGAAGTTGAGTAAGACTCAATGCCCGACCACTGCAGAAGATAGAGAGAAGATAAAGGATGTTCCCTATGCTTCAGCCATAGGCTCTATCATGTATGCAATGCTGTGTACCAGACCTGATGTGTGCCTTGCTATAAGTCTAGCAGGGAGGTACCAAAGTAATCCAGGAGTGTATCACTGGACATCGGTCAAGAACATCCTGAAATACCTGAAAAGGACTAAGGATATGTTTCTCGTTTATGGAGGTGACAAAGAGCTAGTCGTAAATGGTTACGTCGATGCAAGCTTTGCCACTGATCCGAACGATTCTAAATTGCAAACCGGATACGTGTTTACATTGAATGGTGGAGCTGTTAGTTGGTGCAGTTCTAAACAAAGCGTCGTGGTGGGACCTACGTGTGAAGCAGAGTATATAGCTGCTTCAGAAGCAGCAAATGAAGGAGTCTGGATGAAGGAGTTCATATCCGATCTAGGTGTCATACCTAGTGCATCGGGTCCAATGAAAATCTTTTGTGACAATACTGGTGCAATTGCCTTGGCGAAGGAATCCAGATTTCACAAAAGAACCAAGCACATCAAGAGACGCTTCAATTCCATCCGGGATCTAGTCCAGGTGGGAGACATAGAGATTTGCAAGATACATACGGATCTGAATGTTGCAGACCCGTTGACTAAGCCTCTTCCACGAGCACAATATGATCAACACCAAGGCTCCATGGGTGTTAGAATCATTACAGTGTAATCTAGATTATTGACTCTAGTGCAAGTGGGAGACTGAAGGAAATATGCCCTAGAGGCAATAATAAAGTTATTATTTATTTCCTTATTCTCATGATAAATGTTTATTATTCGTGCTAGAATTGTATTAACCAGAAACGTAATACATGTGTGAATACATAGACAAACAGAGTGTCACTAGTATGCCTCTACTTGACTAGCTCGTTGATCAAAGATGGTTATGTTTCCTAGCCATTGACATGAGTTGTCATTTGATTAACGGGATCACATCATTAGGAGAATAATGTGATTGACTTGACACATTCCGTTAGCTTAGCACTCGATCGTTTAGTAGGTTGCTATTGCTTCCTTCATGACTTATACATGTTCCTATGACTATGAGATTATGCAACTCCCGTTTACCGGAGGAACACTTTGTGTGCTACCAAACGTCACAACATAACTGGGTGATTATAAAGGTGCTCTACATGTGTCTCTGAAGGTACTTGTTGGGTTGGCGTATTTCGAGATTAGGATTTGTCACTCCGATTGTCGGAGAGGTATCTCTGGGCCCTCTCGGTAATGCACATCACTTAAGCCATGCCAGCATTGCAACTAATGAGTTAGTTGCGGGATGATGTATTACATAACGAGTAAAGAGACTTGCCGGTAACGAGATTGAACTAGGTAATGAGATACCGACGATCGAATCTCGGGCAAGTAACATACCGATGACAAAGGGAACAACGTATGTTGTTATGCGGTCTGACCGATAGAGATCTTCGTAGAATATGTGGGAGCCAATATGAGCATCCAGGTTCCGCTATTGGTTATTGATCAGAGACGTGTCTCGGTCATGTCTACATAGTTCTCGAACCCGTAGGGTCCGCACGCTTAAAGTTTCGATAACGGTTATATTATGAGTTTATGAGTTTTGATGTACCGAAGGTTGTTCGGAGTCCCGGATGTGATCACGGACATGACGAGGAGTCTCGAAATGGTCGAGACATGAAGATTGATATATTGGAAGCCTACATTTGGATATCGGAAGTGTTCCGGGTGAAATCAGGATTTTATCGGAGTACCGGGGGGTTACCGGAACCCCCTGAGGGCTTAATGGGCCATAGTGGGCCTTTGTGGAGAAGAGGAGATGCGGCCAGGGTAGGGCCGCGTGCCCCTCCCCCCTAGTCCGAGTAGGACAAGGAGAGGGGGGCGCCCCCCCCCTTTCCCTTCCTCTATCCCTCCTCTTTCCCCCTCCACTCCTAATCCAACAAGGAAAAGAGAGGGAGTCCTACTCCCGGTGGGAGTAGGACTCCTCCTGGCGCGCCCCCTCCTGGCCGGCCGCACCTCCCCCCTTGCTCCTTTATATACGCGGGCAGGGGGGACCTTAGAGACACAACAATTGATCGTTTGATCTTTTAGCCGTGTGCGGTGCCCCCCTCCACCATAGTCCACCTCGATAATACTGTAGCGGTGCTTAGGCGAAGCCTTGCATCGGTAGAACATCATCATCGTCACCACGCCGTCGTGCTGACGAAACTCTCCCTCAACACTTGGCTAGATTGGAGTTCGAGGGACGTCATCGGGCTGAACGTGTGCTGAATTCGGAGGTGCCGTACGTTCGGTACTTGATCGGTCGGATCATGAAGACGTACAACTACATCAACCGCGTTGTGCTAATGCTTCCGCTTTCGGTCTACGCGGGTACGTGGACAACACTCTCCCCTCTCGTTGTTATGCATCACCATGATCTTGCGTGTGCGTAGGATTTTTTTTGAAATTAATACGTTCCCCAACAAGGCAACCCAACTTTATTTTTGTTCCTTGCTTTTTGCTCCTGTTTAGTAATAAATAATTTATTTAGCCTCTGTTATGATTGATTTTTTATGTTTTAATTAGTGTTTGTGCCAAGTAGAACCGTTGGGAAGACTTGGGGAAGTCTTTGCGATCATGCTGTAAACAACAGAAACTTTAGCGCTCACGAGAATTGCTGCCATTTTTTATTGGAGAGTGCTATTTAGTTAAATCTTTTTGCAGATGATTAATAGATAACTTCCTCACGTCCAGCATTTTATTTTAGAATTTTTGGGGTTCCAGAAGTTTGCGTTAGTTACAGATTACTACAGACTGTTCTGTTTTTGACAGATTCTGTTTTTCGTGTGTTGTTTGCTTGTTTTGATGAATCTATGGCTAGTAAAATAGTTTATAAACCATAGAGAAGTTGGAATACAGTAGGTTTAACACTAATATAAATAAAGAATGAGTTCATTACAGGACCTTGAAGTGGCATTTTGTTTTCTTTCGCTAACGGAGCTTACGAGTTTTCTGTTAAGTTTTGTGTTGTGAAGTTTTCAAGTTTTGGGTAAAGATTCGATGGACTATGGAATAAGGAGTGGCAAGAGCCTAAGCTTGGGGATGCCCAAGGCACCCCAAGGTAATATTCAAGGACAACCAAAAGCCTAAGCTTGGGGATGCCCCGGAAGGCGTCCCCTCTTTCGCCTTCGTTCATCGGTAACTTTACTTGGAGCTATATTTTTTTTACCACATGATATGTGTTTTGCTTGGAGCGTCATTTTATTTTATTTAGTTTTGCTTGCTGTTTGAATAAAATACCAAGATCTGAAATTATTAAAGGTTAGAGAGTCTTCATATAGTTGCATAATTATTCGACTACTCATTGATCTTCACTTATATCTTCCGGAGTAATTTGTTGTTGTTGCTCTAGTGCTTCACTTATATCTTTTTAGAGCACGGTGGTGGTTTTATTTTATAGAAATAGATGAACTCTCATGCTTCACTTATATTATTTTGAGAGTCCTAAACAGCATGGTCATTTGCTTTGGTTATGAATTTAGTCCTAATATGATGGGCATCCAAGAGGGATATAATAAAAACTTTCATATAAAGTGCATTGAATACTATGAGAAGTTTGATACTTGATGATTGTTTTGAGATATGAGGATGGTAATATTAGAGTCATGCTAGTGAGTAGTTGTGAATTTGAGAAATACTTATGTTAAAAGTTTGTGATTCTCGTAGCATGCACGTATGGTGAACCGTTATGTGATGAAGTCGGAGCATGATTTATTTATTGATTGTCTTCCTTATGAGTGGCGGTCGGGGACGAGCGATGGTATTTTCCTACCAATCTATCCCCCTAGGAGCATGCACGTAATACTTTGTTTCGATAACTAATAGATTTTTGCAATAAGTATGTGAGTTCTTTATGACTAATGTTGAGTCCATGGATTATACGCACTCTCACCCTTCCACCATTGCTAACCTCTCTAGTATCGCGCAACTTTCGCCGGTACCATAAACCACCCATATACCTTCCTCAAAACAGCCACCATACCTACTTATTATGGCATTTCCATAGCCATTCCGAAATATATTGCCATGCAACTTTCCACCGTTCCGTTATTATGACACGCTTCATCATTGTCATATTGCTTTGCATGATCATGTAGTTGACATCGTATTTGTGGCAAAGCCACCATTCATAATTCTTTCATACATGTCACTCATGAGTCATTGCACATCCCGGTACACCGCCGGAGGCATTCATATAGAGTCATATTTTGTTCTAAGTACCGAGTTGTAATTCTTGAGTTGTAAGTAAATAAAAGTGTGATGATCATCATTATTAGAGCATTGTCCCAGTGAGGAAAGGATGATGGAGACTATGATTCCCCCACAAGTCGGGATGAGACTCCGGACTAAATAAAAAAAGGAGGCCATAAAAAAGAGAGAAAAAAGTCCCAAAAAAAGAGGCCATAAAAAATAGAAAAGGCCCAAATAAAAAAATAAAATAAAATAATGAGAGAAAAAGAGAGAAGGGGCAATGCTACTATCCTTTTACCACACTTGTGCTTCAAAGTAGCACCATGGTCTTCATGATAAAGAGTCTCCTATGTTATCACTTTCATATACTAGTGGGAATTTTTCATTATAGAACTTGACTTGTATATTCCAACAATGGGCCTCCTCAAGTGCCCTAGGTCTTCGTGAGCAAGCAAGTTGGATGCACACCCACTTAGGTTTTTTTGTTGAGCTTTCATACATTTATATCTCTAGTGCATCCGTTGCATGACAATCCCTACTCACTCACATTGATATCTATTAATGGGCATCTCCATAGCCCGTTGATACGCCTAGTTGATGTGAGACTATCTTCTCCTTTTTATCTTCTCCACAACCATCATTCTATTCCACCTATAGTGCTATATCTATGGCTCACGCTCATATATTGCGTGAAGATTGAAAAAGTTTGAGAATATCAAAAGTATGGAACAATTGCTTGGCTTGTCATCGGGATTGTGCATGATTTAAATATGTTGTGTGGTGAAGATGGAGCATAGCTAGACTATATGATTTTGTAGGGATAGCTTTCTTTGGCCATGTTATTTTGAGAAGACATGATTACTTGGTTAGTATGCTTGAAGTATTATTATTTTTATGTCATTATTAAACTTTTGTCTTGAATCTTATGGATCTGAATATTCTTGCCACAATAAAGAGAACTACATGGATAAATATGTTTGGTAGCATTCCACATCAAAAATTCTGTTTTTATCATTTACCTACTCGAGGATGAGCAGGAATTAAGCTTGGGGATGCTGATACGTCTCCAACGTATCCATAATTTTGATTGTTCCATGCTATTATATTATCAACCTTGGATGTTTTATATGCATTTATATGCTATTTTATATGATTTTTGGGACTAACCTATTAACCTAGAGCCCAGTGCCAGTTTCTGTTTTTTCCTTGTTTTAGAGTATCGCAGAAAAGGAAAATCAAACGGAGTCCAATTGACCTGAAACTTCACGGAAATTATTTTTGGCCCAGAAGAAGGCCACGGAGTATCGGAGTTGGACTAGGAGAGTCCCGGGCTGCCCACGAGGGTGGGGGGCGCGCCCACCCCCCTGGGCGCGCCCCCTGCCTCGTGGACAGCCCGGAGATCCACCGACGTACTTCTTCCTCCCATATATACCCATATACCCTAAAAACTTCAGGGAGCACAATAGATCAGGAGTTCCGCCGCCAGAAGCCTCCGTAGCCACCAAAAACCAATCTAGACCCATTCCGGCACCCTGCTGGAGGGGGAAATCCCTCTCCAGTGGCCATCTTCATCATCCCGGTGCTCTCCATGACGAGGAGGGAGTAGTTCTCCCTCGGGGCTGAGGGTATGTACCAGTAGCTATGTGTTTGATCTCTCTCTCTCTCGTGTTCTTGAGGTGGTACGATCTTGATGTATCGCGAGCTTTGCTATTATATTTGGATCCTATGATGTTTCTCCCCCTCTACTCTCTTGTAATGGATTGAGTTTTCCCTTTGAAGTTATCTTATCGGATTGAGTCTTTAAGGATTTGAGAACACTTGATGTATGTCTTGCGTGGGATACCCGTGGTGACAATGGGGTATTCTATTGATCCACTTGATGAATGTTTTGGTGATCAACTTGCGGGTTCCGCCCATGAACCTATGCATAGGGGTTGGCACACGTTTTCGTCTTGACTCTCCAGTAGAATCTTTAGGGCACTCTTTTAAGTACTTTGTGTTGGTTTGAATAGATGAATCTGAGATTGTGTGATGCATATCGTATAATCATACCCATGAATACTTGAGGTGACATTGGAGTATTAGGTGACATTAGGGTTTTGATTGATATGTGTCTTAAGGTGTTATTCTAGTACGAACTCTTTAATAGATCGATCCGAAAGAATAACTTTGAGGTGGTTTCGTACCCTACAATAATCTCTTCGTTTGTTCTCCGCTATTAGTGGCTTTGGAGTGACTCTTTGTTGCATGTTGAGGGCTAGTTATATGATCCAATTATGTTATTATTGTTGAGAGAATTTGCACTAGTGAAAGTATGAACCCTAGACCTTGTTTCCTAGCATTGCAATACTGTTTGTGCTCACTTTTATCATTAGTTACCTTGCTGTTTTCAGATTACAAATACCTTTATCTACCATCCATATACCACTTGTATCACCATCTCTTCGCCGAACTAGTGCACCTATACAATTTACCATTGTATTGGGTGTGTTGGTGACACAAGAGACTCTTTGTTATTTGGTTGCGGGGTTGTTTGAGAGAGACCATCTTCCTCCTATGCCTCCTACGGATTGATAAACCTTAGGTCATCCACTTGAGGGAAATTTGCTACTGTCCTACAAACCTCTGCACTTGGAGGCCTAGCAACGTCTACAAGAAGAAGGTTGTGTAGTAGAGATCAGCCATGCGTTTGGTACTTGATCGGTTGGATCGCGAAGATGTTCGACTACATCAACCGCGTTTCATAACGCTTCCGCTTTTGATCTACGAGGGTACGTAGACGTACTCTCCCCCTCTCGTTGCTATGCATCTTCTAGATAGATCTTGCGTGATCGTATGATTTTTTTTTCACAGCCCACGCCGCCTCTAATGCCATCGCACCACACCCGTCACCGTCGCCAACACTGCCACCACAACCGCCATTAGGACGTCGGATGGCCGCCACACCGCCCTGGTCTAGATCTGGGCCATCATGAACCAGATCGGCGCCGCCGCAGTCCAGATCATGGTCACACCCTCGAGCTAGGGCGCCCTGCATCACCCTATGACCTGCGAGAGGGAGGAGTGCCTCCGCCATCGCCGTCGCACGCATAGGCTATGACCGGCGCCGACCACCGAAGGGGAGGGAAGGAAGGAGCGGTGACCCGACAGCTAGGGTTGGAGCCCCTCGGTCGCCCGCGCGGGGGGAGGGGAGGCGACAGAGAGATCTCACGCCCATGTTCCAGGCGACGGAGCACATAGCACTACTACATCTAATGAAGCCAAATTACCAGGCGCACTGAGCCATGGCGTGTTGGGGTAGGGCCCGTGCTACCACGGTGGGTGCATCGTGAGCGAGACGAGGACGTCTTCACTCTTCACGCTTCTCAAGAGCTCCGCTGCTCCGGCACCGTTCCACATCCAATGTCGCTCTGTCGCCCAGATCGAGCGTCACGCAGATCCAGCGCTTGCGCACGCTATCAGCAAAGAAGTTAATGAAGTGTAGTTCTTAAGACATGGGCAGTAAAAACAATTAAAACTAGTGCCACACTATCACCAAAGTTGATGGCAGTTGGGTGAGTACCTAAAAAACCAGGCCAAGCTTTGTTAAGGCCGGCCCAAAACCTAGCCGGGACCCCAAGGTATGATCAAGTCTTCTAAAAACCACAGAACTGGCCCTTTGCGATGTACACTGATCTACCACAGAAAGAATTTTTACTGCTGGTAGTCACTCTCTGGGTTGTTTGGCGAGCAAGGAGGAAGGTCATTTACGAGGATATCTTCCAGAATCCGATATCAAAAAATCAGTTCATCCAATCTTATCTAGCAGATCTTTATGCCCTTAACAAGCCAAGCAACAACACAGTATGACAACCAATGGCCTGACCTACACATTGGATTCAGCCGCCTGACATGTTTCTTAATATCAATGTTGATGCCTCCGTCACACGTAACAGGGGCCGAGGAGTTGCAGCAGCTATCTGCCACAATCAAGGAGTCTTCCAAGGGGCATCGGCCATTGTTTTCAAGGGTATAGCTGACCCTCCGACACTTGAAGCCTTGGCGATCCGGGAGGCACTAGCACTCGTTGAAGACCTCAATCTTCAAAGCATTCATGTTGCTTCTGACTGCAAGGTTGTGGTGGATGATATCAAGCAGCGACACTTGACTAGGTATGGAGCAATATTACATGAAATTATAGATCATAGTCGCTCTTTCTTGAGATGTACTTTTGTTCACGAGTATAGGAGTTCGAATTTCGAGGCTCACAATTTAGCGAAGCATCTTTTAAGTTTGGGGTGTGCCGCCATGTTTGGTTAGGACACTCTGGGGCGTGTTTGGTTGCCTGCATAGGCCTCGACCAGGCCCGCGCGAGAAGTATCCAGCCTGTTTGGTAGCCCGCATACACTATTGGGCGTGCATCGCATGCTTCTTAAAGCACTTCTGGGCCTGGCTCCCTAGAAACGCTCAAATCGGCAGTTTCTCTCGAGCCAGGCCGAGCGGAAGCGCAGCGAGCGGCCCCCTGCACGAGGAGAAATGGGAGGGATGCGAGGTGTTTACGTGGTGTCTTCTTCAACATCCAGTAAGCTCATCTCTAATCTCCTCTCTTCCATGCCCCTCTAATCTACACAACGATGCTTCGATTCGTGGTAAGCTCTACACGAAAAAGATGCACCTCGATGCTACAGTTTCGTTCAGGCGATCGGTTCGTAGTTTCGTCGGTCGTAAGTTCTTAATCTCATCTTCCCGTTTGGAGCTATTCTGGATGAATTTTGTCAGATTCATCGCGCACGATCGATCATTTGAAATTTTCTTTGACCAGCAGCCTAATCTCGCAGTTCCTCACAACATTCGTGTTGTAAATTTTTGATTTCGATGATCGTAGCTTCATCTCTCTTTGAGCAGCAGTCTACTGCACTGACGTCGCCATGTCGAGCTCCTTTGTCCTCTGCTCAGAGCCCTCCTATTCGTTCCTCTCGACGCCGAAGCCCTTCCCCTTGATCTCATTGTCCACGTCCTACTACACTAGAGTCGTTTCCGGCGTCGCTCATCTCGGCCTACTCTCTGTCGTCCTCCTACTGCACTGACGCTGCAATGGCGCGCATGCTGCTTCTTGTGTCCTCTGCCTCCGTGCACACTGCAGTTCGCTGCGTCGTCGCCGGGGTTGATCATCTTGGGCTCCTCTCTCTCGCCCTACTACACCGGAGTCATTTCCGGTGTCGATCATCTCGGCCTCCTCTCTCGTCCAATGCACTGACGATACCATGGCGAGGGGACTGCATTATCCTCCTCTCTCGAGTGTCTTTGCGCGAGCACCGCGAGTAGTTCTCCGACGGTGTCGCTCGCCGTGCCGCCTACGGGGTCGCTCGTCCACGACTCCATGCTTGTCAGGTCGGACACGGCGCCACGGCCACTATCCACCGCAGTCGCCATGGTCCGGCGCACACTGCATTTCTTCTCCCACTTTCTCTGCTATCTCTTAACCCTGTGTGCTAAGTGCAAGTGCTAACTCTTAATCATACCCCATGTGGGCAACCAAACAGCGTGTAGTTGCATGCGCCGAGACAATGTAGGCGACTAAACAACATGCCAAAGTTGATCTCCTAATGCAGGCAGTCCATATGCAGACAACCAAACAACTTGCAGATTTCGCATATTAGGCTGTTTTTCTAGAGCCAGGCCGAGTGGAGATGTGTATGCAACGTGGGTACTGTAGGCGACGGCAACCAAACACGCCCCTGGTGATCTTTCTTTCGTGCCTGTAAGCTGGGTTCGAGTTAAATAAAGCTCCACGGGATTGTCTAAAAAGAAGTCTTTTAAAAAATTTAAGACTTTTGATTTTTAATTGTCTCCCTATTTGAGGCTATGTGTGTCAAATTACCGGACAACCGTACAGAGCGTCAGCGACCGGGCGTACCCATTTTCACGCTCGGGCACTGGAGCAATTTTCTTGCAGCACAGCTTTTGTTTTGTTAACCTTTTTTCTCCGAGAATACAATCACAAAATTTCATTACGGATATAAGAAAACAATGTAATGCAATATTAAAATAATGTTCATAAATTTATAAATTGTACTGGGTTCCTGAAAAAAACACATCATTTAAAAACATTTAATTTTTTCCAAAAAATAAATGAAAAGTTTTTGCATTTAGAAATATTCAAAGTTGTAAAGTAGAAGGTTTTAATTTGTTTTGGCTAGTCAAATGCTAGGGATGCTGAATAGGTATTTGACTACTCAAAACAAGTCAAAACAGCTTTGAAACCGATTTGGGGTTTCGAAAGTTCGAGGTTGTAAAGTATCTAGTAAACGATTTTAGAGTTCGGGGCTAGATGTTGACTAGGCATTTGACTAGTCAAAACCAGTCAAAGCAGGTCTAAACCGGTTTAGAGTTGATTCTTGTCCGGTTTTGGAAGTTCGAGATTGTAAAGTATATGGTTTTGACGTCGAGGTTGTATCTTAAACTTTGGTAGTAATTTAAGTTTGTCATACGGACCCTTCTCTTTTTTTAGCCCGATGGTGTTATGTATTTTGTCTTGTCAATTAGAGCCTGTGTGGGCCGGTGCTCCTTGCTCCGACTTCCCCGATAAATCAGCTTTCTCTTCTTTCAAGTGTCTGCATTTGTACTATTGCAAAAAAAACATGTATTCATTACTTTCACATAAGTCTTGCACGAACCGATAATATAGGGATGTAGCTAGCTTTTTTTGAAAAGGAGGGATGTAGCTAGCTAAACTGCAACGGTGTCTAGATGGCACTCCTCCGGAGCAAAGAAGAGCCGGTTATGTTGGAGGTCAAACGTGAACCGCGTGTCCAACATCTGCCCCGCGCCTATCACCGTCCTCTCTGCGTACGGCGCGACGGCGAAACACACATAGTGGATATGCTCGTGCGTCACCGCAACAAACAGCAGCTCCGGCTTGATAAAGAGCACGGCCGGTTCCGGGTAGAAGTGGAGCGTCACGCTCGGTAAGTGCGCGCGGATACTCTGCCACGTACCGTGGAAGCAGAGCTTGAGCTTCTGCACCCCTGGCACAGTCGCGCGGTGCACCCCGCGGCTGTGCATGTGCGCCACGACCTCGGCCACCAGGACACGGTACGCGTCGGGGGTCATCAAGGTGTCCGCCGTCCCAATGTCGAGGGTGCACCCGCCGTGGAGGCTGTGCGGGTTGCATTCGAACATCGCCGGCGTGATGGCCGTGAGCCTTCGCCCGCCGAGGCTGATGCCGTCGAGGCGGACGTAGTACATGCCTCCTCCTTGGGCGAGTTCCCCGTGCAGCAGCTTTGTGCTCCGTGCGTGCGACTGGTCCGGGATGTCGGCGCCGAACCGGAGGAAGCCACGCCGCTTGTCGTGCTCCTTGCCGACGAGGCAATACGAGAAGCGCGAGGCGGCGAGGCCGCGGTCCGAGAGCTGCCGGATGAAGGAGGTCGGGTGCCTGTTTAGGCTCATGACGCCGGCCCAGACGTCGTGGTTAATGAAGTTGTGCGTGCTGTGCGCGCAGCCGAACACAAGGCCGTCCACTTTGCTGATGGGGCTGCCGGGGCCGCTGCCGTCGAAGACGAAGTTGTCGGTGCTAAGGAGGCCGTTCGCTCTTGAGCCCTCGTACTGGAACTTGACGTCGAAGGTGCACCGGCCCCGCCCCTGGCCGGCGCGCTTGTACGGAGCCGTGCAACGAGGGTCTGTGGACGCAATGAAGTGGTAATGAGGGGAGACGGCAGTGTTAAAGACGGAGCCGTCCTGCTTCTTCTCCGGTATGCATGGCTGGCACCTCATCCACGTTAGGGGGTGGACGAGATCGAGCGCGAGCTTGTAGAAGTGCTGGGTTTCGCCGCTGCCAATGCCGACACTCACGCTGTATATGGCCCCCGAATATGGGATCATCTTGGGACGTATGGACGTGATGTTCATGCCGCCCTCGGCATCACCTTCCGGCAGGAGCTCCTCGAGTGTGCCTGCTGCAGTGCGGTAGTGGGGCACGAGGGGTAGGCTGAATCCAGCCGCACCGCTGCTACCGGTGGCGCCGAGGGCGAGGCTCACCAGATTTAGCACGGCAAGGAAGAAGCACAACATGAAAGCGTATACACTGGACATGGCTAATATCTGGTTGGGTTAGCACAATGATCCTTGGCTTGGATGTCATGTCTTAAGTACATAGACTCCTCCCACTCATACTGTATCAGTACATGTAGGATATGCATCATTTAATCTCCTTCGTCACAACAATGAGATCCTTCTCTTCGAGTTGGAGTAGTGGATATGCATCATTTATCTCAATCTCAGATGATGTGGATGTGAACTAAATGTATAATCATGAATTTGTGCAGCGCAGATACACATAGTTTCTTGTAGGGAACCAGGAAGGATTTCTCAATTTTTTTATAGATTTTCTTTTTTTATAGATTTTCAATAGAAGGATAAGTTGAT
The DNA here is from genome assembly GCF_003073215.2 of Triticum urartu. Taxonomy (NCBI): domain Eukaryota; kingdom Viridiplantae; phylum Streptophyta; class Magnoliopsida; order Poales; family Poaceae; genus Triticum; species Triticum urartu. Next base: position 54,342,816 of record NC_053023.1, read on the forward strand.
CATACAGGTAAAATAAAAGAAAGAATAAAACAAGGTCTAAGGAAAGTACAATCAATGAAAGGCATTGGTGCAAGATTCATATCCTTTGTGATTAGCATAATGATCCTTGTTCGCTGCTTGGATATCATGATACATGTATCAGATACGCATCATTGGATGCCCCGTCTTAAATATATGGACTCCTCCTGCTCGTACTACATCAATACATGTACCCGATACATATCATTTCATATCCATGGTTTCATCACAACAATTAGATCCTTCACTTGGAGTTGGAGTAGTGGATATGCATTATTTATCTCAAATGATGCGGATCTGAACTATTGTTTCTCCCAAAATGTATAATCATGATTTTATGCAGCGAAGATACACTAAGTTTCTCCCAAAAAGCATATCATTGAAAACATTCAAATTTTCCAAAATGTTCAAAAAATAAATGAAAAGTTTTTGTATTTAGAAATATTCAAAAGTGTAAACATTCAAGGTTGTAAAGTAGATGATTTTAATTTGTTTTGACAAGTCGAATGCCAGGGATGGTGATTAGGTATTTGACTCAAAACAAGTCAATACATGGTTGAAACCGGTTTGGAGTTGATTCTTGTCTGGTTTTGCAAGTTTGAGGTTGTAAAGTAGACGGTTTTAGAGTTTGGGTTGGATGTTGACTAGGCATTTGACTAGTGAAAACCAATCAAAAATGGTTGAAACCGGCTCAGGGTCGATTCTTGTCTGGTTTTAGAAGTTTGCGGTTGTAAAGTAGATGTTTTTGAAGTCGAAGTTGTATCTTAGACTTTGGTGGTAATTCATGGTTGTAATATGAACTCTTTTCCTCTTTTTTAGCTTGATGGTGATTGTGTTTCGTGTTGTCAATTAGAGCCTATGCGGGCAGGAGCTCCTTGTTCCGACTTCCATGTAAATCGGTTTTCTCTTCTCTTGAGAGTCTGCGTATGTACTATTGCAAAGAACATTTATTCATTACTTCCACACAAGTCTTGCACAAACCGATGATATAGGGATGTAGCTAGCTAGCTAGCTAACTGTATCTAGATGGCACTGCTCCGGAGCAAAGAAGAGGCAATTCTGTTGGAGGTCAAACGTGAAGCGCGTGTCCAGCAAGGCAGCATCTGCCCCGCGCCTATAACCATCCTCTTTGCGTACGGCACTATGGTAAAACACACGTAGTGGGAATGCTTGTGCATCGATTCCACAAACAGCAGCTCCAGAACCGACGAACATTTTCTTGCAAATTGTTTGGTGGAACAAATTTTCAAATTCATGAACTTTTTTTAATTTAACAAACATTTTTTGAAATGCATGATCATTTTTGAATCAATAAACTATTTTATAAGTCACGAAAGGGTTTTGAAATTTTAGGATATTTTTCACTTCATGAACATTTTTTGAATTGGCGTTTTTTTAAATTTCATTAACATTTTTAATACACGGACTTTTTAAAAAAAATCCTGAAAATTTTTAAATTTCCTGAACATTTGTTTTCAAAATTGATAATATTTTTTGAATATGCAAATATTTTCTGAATCCACAAACATTTATTAATTATTAAACATTTTATTTCAAAATTTTCATTTTTAAAATTTCCGGAACTTTTTTTAAGTCCCAAATTATTTAAAATAGAAAAATAAAGACGGAAAAGGAAAACGAAAAGTAAAAAAATGAAATTTAAGAAACAGGCCGCGCGGACATGGACCGGCCCAAATAGATGCATTCTGTCTTCTCCCAGCGCATAGAGCGCAATATAGTAGGTTTCTACTGTATGGGCCGGCCCAGGCGGGGATTCCATGTGTGAAACGTTTTTTTTTATCACTTATAGGTGGCATCGACGGGTAATATTTTGCAACTTTAGGGGCAATTTTGATGACGTATCACCCGAAGCAATAGTCCCTTTATTATTATTAGGTATAGATATAGATAGATTAAGTCTCATATCCAAAATTCTGCCTACGTTTTTTAGTAGCTTCTCAATGAACTCCGTCTATCAGTACACGTCCGGAATCTTGTGAATTTGTAACCATATTGGCATATGCACAAATTCCACTTCTTCGGCTGGACTAAAACCATCATATGGATGGAGAAGGCCAAGCCAATATATCTGACCTAAACATACCTTGGTTTTTGGTCGAAAGGCAATTCTTGGCCACTAAGGGTGTGTTTGGATTGGTGGGTCACACCTGTATCACACCTGACGTGCAAAATCCAACGTGTTTGGTATCCTGCGGCCTTCTCAGCCTGGCCCATCAGATGCAAAAGAGGGCCTCTCAGCCAGGCTGAGGGAAACATGAGAATCGGGAGTATCCGCCAGCCAGCCTCGCGCATGGATCGCCCTTTAGTTTTTTGTCTCTCCCACGCTTCAGATCCGATCGAGCACACCAACCCGCCATCGCCACCTGAGCCCCCTCGTCCGCCACCGATGCGAACTCCCTCGCCGGAGAGCGAATCTGCCGGCGCTGCTCCACGCCCATGTTGTGGGCTCGCCGCCTTGCTTCGACATCGTTGGGTTCCGCCGCCGCCGAATTACGGCACCACCACGCGCACACGCACCCGCCACCCATTGAGATGAAGAAGGGGGAGGGGAGGGGAGCACCTGCACGTCACGAGCCGCAACTGGCATCATGTTTCTCCCCCTTTTCACCTTGAGCCGAGCCACCACCGCAAATCCAGTTGGGGTCAATTCTCTGCCGCCGGCATCTCCTCCCGGTTGTTGGCCCCCCTTCATTTTGTGGTGTCACGGCCATCTACCCCATCTAAGTGGAATGGTCAGATTTGGTGAGAATGTTTTTATTGTTTTGGTTCAGATTTCAGTTCATGGTTGTAATATGAACTCTTTTCCTCATATTTTGCTTGATGGTGTTTGTGTTTCGTGTTGTCGATTAGAGCCTCTGTGGGCCAGAGCTCCTTGCTATGACTTTCTTGTAAATCAGTTTTCTCTTCTCTTAAGCGTCCGTGTTTGTACTATTGCAAAAAACATTTATTCATTATTTTCACACAAGTCCTGCATGAACCGATGATATAGTTAACTGCGCCAGTGTCTAGATGGCAATCCTCGGGAGCAAAGAAGAGGCGGTTGTGTTGGAGGTCAAACGTGAAGCGCGTGTCCAACATCTGCCCTGCGCCTATCACCGTCCTCTCTGCGTATGCCGCGATGGCGAAACACGCGTAGTGGGTATGCTGATGCATCGTCTCCACAAACAGCAGCTCCGGCTTGATAAAGAGCGATGCCGATTCCGGGTAGAAGTGGAGCGTCACGCTCGGGAAGTGCGCGCGGATACTGTCCCACGTCCCATGGAAGCAGAGCTTCTGCGCTGGGGGCAATATCGCGTGGTGCACCCCATGGCGCTACATGTGCTTCACGACCTCGGCCGCCAGGACATGGTATGCGGGCGGGGCCATCAAGGTGTACGCCGTCCCGACGTCGAGGGTGCACCCGCCGCGGAGGCTGTGCGGGTGGAACTTGAACATCTCCGGCGTTATCGCCGTGAGCCTTCGCCCACCCAGGCTGACGCCAACGAGGTTGACGTAGTACATGCCTCTACCCTTGACGAGGTCCCAGTGCAGCAGCGCCGTGCTCCGTGCGTGCGACTGGTCCGGGATGTCTGCCCCGAACCTGAGGAAGCCACGCCGGTGGAGGTGCTCGTGCTCCTTGCCGACGAGGCAATAGGAGAAGCGCGAGCCGGCGAGGCCGCGGTCTGAGAGCTGCCGGATGAAGGAGGTCGGGTGCCTGTTGAGGCTCATGACGCCGGCCCAGACGTCGCGGTTGTCGAACCCGTGTGTGCTGTGTGCGCAGCCGAAGACAAGGCCGTCGACGCTACTGATGGGGCTGCCGGGGCCGCTTCCGTCAAAGACGAAGTCGTCGCGGCCAAGGATGCCATGCGCGCTGGAGCCACCGTACTGGAACTCGACGTCGAAGATGCACCGGCCGTGGCCGGCGCGCCCGTACGGAGCCGTGCAGCGTGGGTCTGTGGACGCAACGTAGTGGTAATGAGGGGAGACGGCGGTGTTGAAGACGGAGCCGTCCTGCCGCTTCTCCGGTACGCAGGGCTGGCACTGCATCCACGTCAGTGGGCGAGCGAGGTCCAGCGCGAGCTTGTAGAAGTGCTGGGTTGCGCCGCTGCCGACGCCGACACGGACGCTGTAGAGGGGCCCCGAGTATGGGATCATCTTGGGGCGTATGGACGTGATGTTCACGCCGCCCTCGGCATCACCTTCCGGCAGGAGCTCCTCGAGTACGCCTCCTGCAGTGCGGTAGTGGGGCACGAGGGGCAGGCTGAATCCGGCCGCACCGCTGCTTCCGGCGGCGCCGAGGGCGAGGCTCACCGGATTTAGCACTACAAGGAATAAGCACAACATGCAAGCGTATACACTGGACATGGCTAATGTCTCTGGCTGGATTAGCACAATGCATGATCCTTCTTTGCTTGGACATCATGTCTTAAATAGATACAAGAATTCTTCCACTCGTACTACATCAATACATGTACGATGTGCATCATTTAATGTCTTTGATTTCATCACAACAATGAGATCCTTCTCTTGGAGTTGGAGTAATAATGAGATCCTTCTCTTGGAGTTGGAGTAATGGACATGCATCATCTATCTCAATATCAAATGATGTGGATGTGAACTAAATGTATAATCATTATTTTATGCAGCGAAGATACAATAGTTTTGTATAGGGAGCCGGAAAAGATTTCTCATTAATGTATTTTTTTATAGATTTTCAATAGAAAAGAGAAGTACAATTAGTGAAAGGCATTGGCCCAAGATTTATATCATTTGCAATTAGCACAATGATCCTTCTTTGCTTGGATGTCGTGTCTTAAATAGATAGACTCCTCCAACTCGTACTACATCAATACATATATGAGATATGCATCATTTAATGTCTCTGGTTTCATTACAACAATGAGATCTTTTGCTTGGAGTTGGGGCAGTGGATATGCATCATTTATCTCAATCTCAAATGGTGTGGATGTGAACTAAATGTATAATCATGATCTTACGCAGCAAAGATACACTGAGTTTTTTTATAAGGAGCCAGAAAGGATTTCTCCTTAATGTATTTTTCTATAGATTTTCAATAGAAAAGAGAAGTTCATATAGGTAAAATAAAAAATGAATAAGGCAAGGTCTAAGAGAATTACAAATAGTGAAAGGCATTGGCCCAGGATTCATATCCTTTGCGGTTAGCACAATGATCCTTCTTCGCTTGGATGTCGTGTCTTAAATAGATAGACTCCTCCAACTCGTACTGCATCAATACATGTATGAGATATGCATCATTTAATGTCTCTGGTTTCATTAAAATAATAAGATCCTTTGCTTGGAGTTGGAGTAGTGGATATGTATCATTTCTCTCAGATGATGCGGATGTGAACTATTGCTACTGCCAAAATATATAACCATGATTTTGCGCAGAGAAGATACACCGAGTTTTTTGTAGGGAACTAGAAGGAATTTCTCCGTACTATATTTTTTAATTGATTTTCAAGAAAGAAGAGTAGTTTATACATGTAAAATAAAACAATTAATAAATCAAGTTCTAAGAAAAGTACAATCAATGAAAGGCATTGGCCCATAGTTCATATCCTTCATATCCTTTGCGGTTAGCACAATGATCCTTCTTCGCTTGGATGGCACGTCTTAAATAGATAGACTCCTCCCACTCCTACTACAACAATACATGTACCAGATACACATCATTTAATGTCTTTGATTTCATCACAAGAATTATATTCGTCGCTTGGAGTTGGAGTAGTGGATATGAATCATTTATCTCACATGATGCGGATATGAACTATTGCTTCTGCCAAAATGTACAATCATGATTTTGCACAACGGAGATACATAGAGTTTTTTTGTAGGGAACCAGAAGGGATTTTTCCTTACTTAATTTTTTATATATTTTTAATAAAAAGAAGAAGTCCATACACATAAAATAAAACAATGAATAAAACATGGTCTAAGAAAAGTATAACGAAAGGCATTGGCCCAAGAATGATATCCTCTGCGGTAGGTCCTATGAATTAGAAGAAAAATATCTTGTCTGAAGTTTATTACGCAAGAATAAATGTTTGGTTGCATGCCCTAGTGGATGAAATAATTCCTAGTGATCTACATAGCCTACGCAGTAGAGACAATGATTTCCATGGCAAATGGAACTTTGAGAGCAGATCTTAAGGATTGAATTTGGTCTTGAATGTGGTCTAACCCAGGTAACCATCCTTAGCAGAGATATTGCCAACATACATAAGCAAAGAGACATTGGAATGGTTTTGGGTCTGGTTTCCCCTATTAACTGGACTAACTCTCTTCTTCTTTAATGCAATATGGGGCTCTCCGCCCTCAGACGAGGTTCGTAAAAAAGTGATCTCTTGATTCGGTTGTCGGGCCTCCACATAGCACAAATGTGCAATCAAGGAGGAAGAAGTATTTACTGGGGAGCAGCTCCCTTGTGTTCAATTTGTTGTATATGAGCAGCCAAAATCAATCTTTGTGTTTTTTCTGGCAGCAGGAATTCCAAAGCTAATTGAGAGCGGCAATGGGGTCTTTTTCTCTAGTGATATCCATATACAGGGAAGAGACGGAGTATTCCAAAGGAGATGAGACACATTTCCATATATCATGATCAGTTTCTAGCTGAAAATCACTCTACATCTGCTCAAGGGCGGTGAATTTCTAGAAATCCTCCATAGATGGAGCAAAGGTGAAAAGCTTCAGGTCTATGATCATGATGCATGATCTGTTCGACAGTTGTGTTTTCCTCAAGGGCAAAAGAGACCAAATGGGACCATGAATCTTCCAGTTTGTTGCAAGTCCAGTTATCGTTCTAGGAAAGGATAGAAGCACCATCTTGCACCTGACATGATGCCATATCTTTGAATTTAGGAAGCAGTCCCTCTACCTGAAGGAGTAGTCTACATTTTGAGCAAGTGAGGGCCATCCTGATAATAAGTATCCCAAACTAAATTGGCCTAGGGGATATTCTGCGTATTGAGGAACTTAAAGATGTTTTCCATTAGGAGGGCATCATTCTGAGCTTCCAAATTCAAAATACGCAAGACTCCTTGCTCCTTTGGCCTGCAAACTAGTTCCCAAGCTGCCAGGGGTTGATTTTTATTTTCAAGATCTTTCCCTCTCCATAAATAATGCCTTCTATATTTTTTAATAGTACCTTTATATAATTTGAGGCAACTCATGATGAAAATAGGGATATAGGAGAGCACAACATTAACGATTTGGAGTCTACCCCCATATCCAAGGAAGTCGACACATACACTCAATCTTTGTTCACCTTTTTCAATCAGAGGGATAAAGTGATCCATCTTGGGTTTGGTGAGACCTAGATAAATTCCAAGGTATAGGAAAGGGGAGGAGCCATGTTAATACTAAAGGAATGAATCATTTCAGAGTTGATGTTTATTGGCACCAAGAAAGATTTATAATAATTAACTTTCAGGCCAGATGCATATTAGCATGTGAGTTAATAATTTCTTCCAGTAACTGCAACTCAGCCTGACAGGCTCTCATAATAACCAAAGTATCATCAACATATTGTATCATAGGAAAGTCTAGGCAAATTTTCTTAAGGGCCGATCCAACCTTCCATAGCTCATTGCATCATTATTAGATTTTGTAGGAAATCATAGGCAAATGACAAAGAAGAGAGGTGAGAGAGGGTCACCCTATCCTACTTCTCTTCTGCACTTGAAATTTTTCCCAGACACCGTTTAATAGAACAACTAAGGAGGTAGTAGAGAAAATGTTCTTGACCCAAGTATACCCTTTCTCTCCAAGCCATTTATATTTGAGGACCCCCAAAATAAAATTGATCAATTTATCCAAAGCCTTCTCAAAAGATACACAGAGTTCATCGATCGTTGCATCTCCATATCGATTCTATTACTCATGCATTAATTAATTGACCAATATAAAAAGAAAAGAAAATCAATTTTGTAACCACTGAAAAATTGTTGAAGTCTAAGTGTAGCCCCATTCCAACACCCTAATATCGGGCATTTTTGGCGCTCAAGTGTAAAATCCGTCTAGATGTGGTCCCCTACCCCAAGCAAATTTGATGAAAATATAGGTAAGACCAGGGATAACCAGGAAAATAGAGCATGGGCAGTAAAAAAAGTTAATGAATTGTAATTCTTAAGACATGTGAAGAAGCAGAGAACGTCGTACCTCTCTCGAGGCAACGGTTTCGTGTTAATATAGGCAGGGGCTGAAGGAAATATGCCCTAGAGGCAATAATAAAGTTATTATTTATTTCCTTATTTCATGATAAATGTTTATTATTCATGCTAGAATTGTATTAACAGCAAACATAATACATGTGTGAATACATAGACAAACAGAGTGTCACTAGTATGCCTGTACTTGACTAGCTCGTTAATCAAAGATGGTTATGTTTCCTAACCATAGACAAAGAGTTGTTATTTGATTAACGGGATCACATTATTAGGAGAATGATGTGATTGACTTGACCCATTCCGTTAGCTTAGCACTCGATCGTTTAGTATGTTGCTATTGCTTTCTTCATGACTTATACATGTTCCTATGACTATGAGATTATGCAACTCCCGTTTGCCGGAGGAACACTTTGTGTGCTACCAAATGTCACAACATAACTGGGTGATTATAAAGGAGCTCTACAGGTGTCTCCAAAGGTGAATGTTGGGTTGGCGTATTTCGAGATTAGGATTTGTCACTCTGATTGTCGGAGAGGTATCTCTGGGCCCTCTCGGTAATGCACATCACATAAGCCTTGCAAGCATTACAACTAATGAGTTACTTGCAAGATGATGTATTACGAAATGAGTAAAGAGACTTGCCGGTAACGAGATTGAACTAGGTATTGAGATACCGACGATCGAATCTCGGGCAAGTAACATACCGATGACAAAGGGAACAACGTATGTTGTTATGCGGTCTGACCGATAAAGATCTTCGTAGAATATGTAGGAGCCAATATGAGCATCCAGGTTCCGCTATTGGTTATTGACCGGAGACATGTCTCGGTCATGTCTACATTGTTCTCGAACCCGTAGGGTCCGCACGCTTAAGGTTTTGATGATAGTTATATTATGAGTTTATGAGTTTTGATGTACCGAAGTTAGTTTGGAGTCCCGGATGTGATCACGGACATGACGAGGAGTCTCGAAATGGTCGAGACATAAAGATTGATATATTGGACGGCTATATTCGGACACCGGAAGTGTTCCGGGTGATTTCGGAGAAAACCGGAGAGCCGGAGGGTTACCGGAACCCCCCCCCCCCCGGGAGAAGTAATGGGCCATATGGGCCTTAGTGGAGAGAGAGAGGGGCAGCCAGGGTGGGCCGCGCGCCTCCTCCCCCCTGGTCCGAATTGGACTAGGAGAGGGGGGGCGGCGCCCCCCTTTCCTTCTCCCTCCCCACTTCTTTCCCCCTCCTAGTAGGAGTTACTCCTACTAGGAGGAGGACTCCTCCTTGGCGCGCCATAGGGGCCGGCCGGCCTCCTCCCCTTGCTCCTTTATATACGGGGGCAGGGGGCACCCCTAGACACAAGTTGATCCACGTGATCATATTCTTAGCCGTGTGCGGTGCCCCCTTCCACCATAATCCTCGATAATATTGTAGCGGTGCTTAGGCGAAGCCCTGCGACGGTAGTACATCAAGATCGTCACCACGCCGTCGTGCTGACGGAACTCTTCCCCGACACTTTGCTGGATCGGAGTCCGGGGATCGTCATTGAGCTGAACGTGTGCTAAAACTCAGAGGTTCCGTAGTTTCGGTGCTTGATCGGTCGGGCCGTGAAGACGTACGACTACATCAACCGCGTTGTGCTAACGCATCCGCTATCGGTCTACAAGGGTACGTAGATCACACTCTCCCCTCTCGTTGCTATACATCACCATGATCTTGCATGTGCGTAGGAAATTTTTTGAAATTACTACGTTCCCCAACAGTGGTATCAGAGCCAGGTTTTATGTGTTGATGTTATATGCACGAGTAGTACACAAGTGAGTTGTGGGCGATATAAGTCATACTGCTTACCAGCATGTCATACTTTGGTTTGGCGGTATTGTTGGACGAAGCGGCCCGGACCGACATTACGCGTATGCTTACGTGAGACCGGTTCTCCCGACGTGCTTTGCACAAAGGTGGCTAGCGGGTGACAGTTTCTCCAACTTTAGTTGAACCAAGTGTGGCTACGCCTGGTCCTTGCGAAGGTTAAAACAGCACCAACTTGACAAACTATCGTTGTGGTTTTGATGCGTAGGTAAGATTGGTTCTTGCTTAAGCTCGTAGCAGCCACGTAAAACTTGCAACAACAAAGTAGAGGACGTCTAACTTGTTTTTGCAGGGCATGTTGTGATGTGATATGGTCAAGACATGATGCTAAATTTTATTGTATGAGATGATCATGTTTTGTAACCAAGTTATCGGCAACTGGCAGGAGCCATATGATTGTCGCTTTATTGTATGCAATGCAATTGCGCTGTAATGCTTTACTTTATCACTAAGCGGTAGCGATAGTCGTGGAAGCATAAGATTGGTGAGACGACAACGATGGTACGATGGTGATCAAGGTGTCGCGCCGGTGACGATGGTGATCATGACGGTGTTTCGAAGATGGAGATCACAAGCACAGGATGATGATGGCCATATCATATCACTTATATTGATTGCATGTGATATTTATCTTTTATGCATCTTATCTTGCTTTGTTTGACGGTAGCATTTTAAGATGATCTCTCACTAATTATCAAGAAGTGTTCTCCCTGAGTATGCACCGTTGCGAAAAAGTTCTTCGTGCTGAGACACCACGTGATGATCGGGTGTGATAGGCTCTACGTTCAAATACAACGGGTGCAAAACAGTTTGCACACGCGGAATACTCAGGTTATACTTGACGAGCCAAGCATATACAGATATGGCCTCGGAACACGGAGACCGAAAGGTCGAGCGTGAATCATATAGTAGATATGATCAACATAGTGATGTTCACCAATGAAACTGCTCCATCTCACGTGATGATCGGACATGGTTTAGTTGATTTGGATCACGTGATCACTTAGAGGATTAGAGGGATGTCTATCTAAGTGGGAGTTCTTAAGTAATATGATTAATTGAACTTAAATTTATCATGAACTTAGTCCTGGTAGTATTTTGCAAATCATGTTGTAGATCAATAGCTCGCGTTGTTGCTTCCCTGTGTTTATTTTGATATGTTCCTAGAGAAAATTGTGTTGAAAGATGTTAGTAGCAAAGATGCGGATTGGATCCGTGATCTGAGGTTTATCCTCATTGCTGCACAGAAGAATTATGTCCTTGATGCACCGCTAGGTGACAGACCTATTGCAGGAGCAGATGCAGACGTTATGAACGTGGCTAGCTCAATATGATGACTACTTAATAGTTTAGTGCACCATGATTAACGGCTTAGAATCGGAACTTCAAAAGACGTTTTGAACGTCATGGACCATATGAGATGTTCCAGGAGTTGAAGTTAATATTTCAAGCAAATACCCGAGTTGAGAGATATGAAGTCTCCAACAAGTTCTATAGCCAAAAGATGGAGGAGAATCGCTCAACTAGTGAGCATGTGCTCAGATTGTCTGGGTACTACAATCGCTTGAATCAAGTGGGAGTTAATCTTCCAGATAAGATAGTGATTGATAGAATTCTCTAGTCACCATCACCAAGTTAGTAGAACTTCGTGATGAACTATAGTATGCAAGGGATGACGAAAATGACTCCCAAGCTTTTCATGATGATGAAATCGATGAAGGTAGAAATCAAGAAAGAGCATCAAGTGTTGATGGTAGACAAGACCACTAGTTTCAATAAAAAGGGCAAAGGAAAGAAGGGGAACTTCAAGAAGAATGGCAAGCAAGTTGCTGCTCAAGTGAAGAAGCCCAAGTCTGGTCCTAAGCCTGAGACTAAGTGCTTCTACTGCAAAGGGACTGGTCACTGGAAGCGGAACTGCCCCAAGTATTTGGCGAATAAGAAGGATGGCAAAGTGAAAAAAGGTATATTTGATATACAGATTATTAATGTGTATTTTACTAGTGTTCGTAGCAACCCCTCGGTATTTGATACTGGTTCAGTTGCTAAGAGTAGTAACTCGAAACGGGAGTTGCAGAATGAACATAAACTAGTTAAGGGTGAAGTGACGATGTGTGTTGGAAGTAGTTCCAAGATTGATATGATCATCATCGCACACTCCCTATACTTTCGAGATTAGTGTTGAACCTAAATAAGTGTTATTTGGTGTTTGCGTTGAGCATGAATATGATTTGATCATGTTTATTGCAATACGGTTATTCATTTAAGTTAGAGAATAATTATTGTTCTGTTTACATGAATAAAACCTTATATGGTTACACACCCAATGAAAATGGTTCATTGGATCTCGATCGTAGTGATACACATATTCATAATATTGAAGACAAAAGATGCAAAGTTAATAATGATAGTGCAACTTATTTGTGGCACTGCCGTTTAGGTCATATTGGTGTAAAGCGCATGAAGAAACTCCATGCTGATGGGATTTTGGAATCACTTGATTATGAATCACTTGATGCTTGCAAACCATGCCTTATGGGAAAGATGACTAAGACTCCATTCTCCGGAACAATGGAGCGAGCAACTGACTTATTGGAAATAATACATACTGATGTATGTGATCCGATGAGTGTTGAGGCTCGCGGCGGGTATCATTATTTTCTGACCTTCACAGATGATTTGAGCAGATATGGGTATATCTACTTGATGAAACACAAGTCTGAAACATTTGAAAAGTTCAAAGAATTTCAGAGTGAAGTGGAGAATTATCGTAACAAAAATAAAAGTTTCCACGATATGATCGCAGAAGTAAAATATTTGAGTTACGAGTTTGGCCTTCAGTTAAAAACAATGTGAAATAGTTTCACTACTCACGCCACCTGGAACACCACAACATAATGGTGTGTCCGAACGTCATAACCGTACTTTATTAGATATGGTGCGAACTATGATGTCTCTTACCAATCTACCACTATCGTTTTGGGATTATGCATTAGAGACAGCTGCATTCACGTTAAATAGGGCACCATCTAAATCCGTTGAGACGACACCGTATGAACTATGGTTTGACAAAAAACCTAAGCTGTCGTTTCTTAAAGTTTGAGGTTGCAATGCTTATGTGAAAAATTTTCAACCTGATAAGCTCAAACCCAAATCGGAGAAGTGCGTCTTCATAGGATACCCAAAAGAAAAATGTTGGGTACACCTTCTATCACAGATCCGAAGGCAAGATGTTCGTTGCTGAGAATGGATCCTTTCTAGAGAAGGAGTTTCTCTCGAAAGAAGTGAGTGGGAGGAAAGTAGAACTTGATAAGGTAATTGTACCTTCTCCCTTATTGGAAAGTAGTTCATCACAGAAATTTGTTCCTGTGACTACTACACCAATTAGTGAGGAAGCTAATGATAATGATCATGTAACTTCAGATCAAGTTACTACCGAATCTCGTAGGTTAACCAGAGTGAGATCCGCACCAGAGTGGTACGGTAATCCTGTTCTGGAAGTCATGTTACTAGACCATGACGAACTTGCGAACTATGAGGAAGTGATGATGAGCCCAGATTCCGCGAAATGGTTTGAGGCCATGAAATCTGAGATATGATCCATGTATGAGAACAAAGTATGGACTTTGATGGATTTGCCCGATGATCGGCAAGCCAAAGAAAATAAAAGGATCTTCAAGAGGAAGATGGACGCTGATAGTAGTGTTACTATCTACAAAGCTAGACTTGTCGAAAAATGTTTTTGACAAAGTTCAAGGTGTTGACTACGATGAAATTTTCTCACTCGTAGCGATGCTTAAGTCTGTCCAAATCATGTTAGCAATTGCCGCAATTTTATGAAATCTGGCAAATGGATAAACAAAATTACATTCCTTAATGGATTTAAAGAAGAGTTGTATATGATACAACCAGAAGGTTTTGTCAATCCTAAAGGTGCTAACAAAATATGCAAGCTCCAGCGATCCATCTATGGACTGGTGCAAGCATCTCGGAGTTGGAATATACACTTTGATAAGTTGATCAAAGCATATAGTTTTATACAGACTTGCGGTGAATCCTGCATTTACAAGAAAGTGAGTGGGAGCACTACAGCATTTCTGATAAGTATATGTGTATGACATATTGTTGATCGGAAATAATGTAGAATTATTCTGCAAAGCATAGATGAGTGTTTGAAAGGATTTTTTCAAAGAAAACCTCGGCGAAGCTGCTTACATATTGAGCATCAAGATCTATAGAGATAGATCAAGACGCTTGATAAGTTTTTTCAATGAGTACATACCTTGACAAGATTTTGAAGTAGTTCAAAATGGAACAGTCAAAGAAAGAATTCTTGCCTATGTTACAAGGTGTGAAGTTGAGTAAGACTCAAAGCCCGACCATGGCAGAAAATAGAATGAGAATGAAAGTCATTCCCTATGCCTTGGCCATAGGTTCTATAAAGTATGCCATGCTGTGTACCAGACCTATTGTATACCCTACACTAATTTTGGCAAGGGAGTACAATAGTGATCTAGGAGTAGATCACTGGACAGCGGTCAAAATTATCCTTAGTGGAATAAGGATATGTTTCTCGATTATGGAGGTGACAAAAGGTTCGTCGTAAAAGGGTTACGTCGATACAAGTTTTGGCACTGATCCGGATGACTCTTAGTCTTCATCTGGATACATATTGAAAGTGGGAGCAATTAGCTAAAGTAGCTCCGTGCAGAGTATTGTAGACATAGAAAATTGCAAAATACTTACAGATCTGAATATGGCAGACCCGTTGACTGAACTTCTCTCACAGGCAAAACATGATCACACCTTAGTACTCTTTGGGTGTTAATCACATAGCAATGTGAACTAGATTACTGACTCTAGTAAACCCTTTGGGTGTTGGTCACATATCGATGTGAACTATGGGTGTTAACCACATAAAGATGTGAACTATTGATGTTAGATCACATGGCGATGTGAACTAGATTATTGACTCTAGTGCAAGTGGGAGACTGAAGGAAATATGCCCTAGAGGCAATAATAAAGTTATTATTTATTTCCTTATTTCATGATAAATGTTTATTATTCATGCTAGAATTGTATTAACCGGAAACATAATACTTGTGTGAATACATAGACAAACAGAGTGTCACTAGTATGCCTCTACTTGACTAGCTCGTTAATCAAAGATGGTTATGTTTCCTAACCATAGACAAAGAGTTGTTATTTGATTAACGAGATCACATCATTAGGAGAATGATGTGATTGACTTGACCCATTCCGTTAGCTTAGCACTCGATCGTTTAGTATGTTGCTATTGCTTTCTTCATGACTTATACATGTTCCTATGACTATGAGATTATGCAACTCCCGTTTGCCGGAGGAACACTTTGTGTGCTACCAAACGTCACAACGTAACTGGGTGATTATAAAGGAGCTCTACAGGTGTCTCCAAAGGTGAATGTTGGGTTGGCGTATTTCGAGATTAGGATTTGTCACTCCGATTGTCGGAGAGGTATCTCTGGGCCCTCTCGGTAATGCACATCACATAAGCCTTGCAAGCATTACAACTAATGAGTTAGTTGCAAGATGATGTATTACGAAACGAGTAAAGAGACTTGCCGGTAACGAGATTGAACTAGGTATTGAGATATCGACGATCGAATCTCGGGCAAGTAACATACCGATGACAAAGGGAACAACGTATGTTGTTATGCGGTCTGACCGATAAAGATCTTCGTAGAATATGTAGGAGCCAATATGAGCATCCAGGTTCCGCTATTGGTTATTGACCGGAGACATGTCCCGGTCATGTCTACATTGTTCTCGAACCCGTAGGGTCCGCACGCTTAAGGTTTCGATGATAGTTATATTATGAGTTTATGAGTTTTGATGTACCGAAGTTAGTTCGGAGTCCCGGATGTGATCGCGGACATGACGAGGAGTCTCGAAATGGTCAAGACATAAAGATTGATATATTGGACGGCTATATTCGGACACCGGAAGTGTTCCGGGTGATTCCGGAGAAAACCGGAGAGCCGGAGGGTTACCGGAACCCCCCCGGGAGAAGTAATGGGCCATATGGGCCTTAGTGGAGAGAGAGGGGCAGCCAAGGTGGGCCACGCGCCTCCTCCCCCCTGGTCCGAATTGGACTAGGAGAGGGGGGGCGGCGCCCCCCTTTCCTTCTCCCTCTCCACTTCTTTCCCCCTCCTAGTAGGAGTCCTACTCCTACTAGGAGGAGGACTCCTCCTTGGCGCGCCATAGGGGCCGGCCGGCCTCCTCCCCTTGCTCCTTTATATACGGGGGCAGGGGGCACCCCTAGACACAAGTTGATCGACGTGATCATATTCTTAGTCGTGTGCGGTGCCTCCTTCCACCATAATCCTCGATAATATTGTAGCGGTGCTTAGGCGAAGCCCTGCGACAGTAGTACATCAAGATCGTCACCACGCCGTCGTGCTGACGGAACTCTTCCCCGACACTTTGCTGGATCGGAGTCCGGGGATCGTCATCGAGCTGAACGTGTGCTAAAACTCGGAGGTGCCGTAGTTTTGGTGCTTGATCGGTCGGGCCATGAAGACGTACGACTACATCAACCGCGTTGTGCTAACGCTTCTGTTGTCGGTCTACAAGGGTACGTAGATCACACTCTCCCCTCTCGTTGCTATACATCACCATGATCTTGCGTGTGCGTAGGAAATTTTTTGAAATTACTACGTTCCCCAACAGGGGCGTATCCCTGATAAGCATACAAGTTTTTTGAGATTACATCTTGGGGATCAAGGAAGGTAGAGATAATATAAAGATGAAAAGATTACAACCATATACTCTAACAACCTAGACCGACTTGACTCAACAGAACCGGTGCGTGGTGCACCCCTTGGAACGTGATCATCATGTTGTTTAACACCCTCCCATAATCACAACTAGGACAAGTTGAGATTACGTTTAAATTCTTCAAAAATTCTAGTAGATAAGGCTTTAGTGAATCCATCTGCAACTTGATCTTGAGATCGAATGAACCGAATGTCCAGCTTCTTTTCTGCAACTCTTTCTCTGACAAAATGAAAGTCTATTTCGATATGTTTTGTCCTTGCATGAAATATTGTGTTAGCAAAAAGATAGGTGGCGCCAAGATTGTCACACCATAAGCATGGGGCTTGTTTACAATATATCCCAAGCTCTTTCAGCAGCGATTGAACCCGGATAATTTCTACGGTAGCATTTGCTAGTGCTTTGTATTCTGCTTCTATGCTGGATCTAGACACAGTAGCTTGTTTCTTAGCACACCATGAGATTAAATTTGGACCAAAGAACAATGCAAAACCGCCTGTTGAGCGTCTGTCATCAAGAGAACCTGCCCAATCAGAATCAGAAAAAGCACTGACAAATATTGACGGTGACTTGGTGAAGGTGAGTCCAACACTGAAAGTGTTCTTAATATATCTAAGTATGCGTTTTGCAGCTGTCAAGTGTACTGTAGTGGGTGCATGAAGGAACTGACATACTTTGTTCACAGCAAAGAAAATATCAGGCCTAGTCAGAGTTAAATATTGCAGTGCACCAACCATACTTCTATACCTGGTGCCGTCCTCTTGATTCAAGAGTTTTCCTTTTGTTAAGGATAATTTCTCGGAGCTGGACAGAGGTGTTGGAGCCAGCTTGCAACCTTGCAACCCTGCTCTTGTTACAAGATCAGTTGCATACTTCTCTTGAGATAAATGAAGCTCATCTCCATTTCTTTTTACCTCAATGCCAAGAAAGTAGTGCAAGTTTCCTAGATCCTTAAGAGCAAACTCGGAGTTCAAATCCTTGAGCAGTGCTGAAATAGCTTCATCAGATGAGCTTGTGACAATAATATCGTCAACATATATGAGTACAAATATAGAGATATTTGACTTGTTGAAAATAAACAATGAGGTGTCAGACTTAGAGGGAGCAAACCCAAGTTCTTGAATCTTTGAACTCAGCCGAGAATACCATGCTCTAGGAGCTTGCTTTAGCCCATACAAGGCCTTGTCAAGCTTGCATATGTGAAGGGGTTTTTGTGTGTTATCAAACCCAGGAGGTTGTTTCATGAACACTTCCTCTTCCAGAACACCATGAAGGAACGTGTTCTGTACATCTAGTTGGCGTGGACTTCATCCTATGGATACGGCAATAGACAAAACAAGACGAATAGTAGCAGCCTTCACAACAGGACTAAACGTATCCTCATAGTCTAAACCGATCCTTTGCTTGAAACCTTTTCCCACTAGTCTAGCCTTATAACGGTCTATGGTGCCATCAAATTTCTTTTTAATTCTGAAGACCCATTTAGAATCTATCACATTTTTACCTTTACCTTGACATGCTGGAACTAAATGCCAAGTTTTGTTTTTGTGAAGCGCCATGTACTCATCTTCCATAGTCTTCTGGCACTTTGGATCACCTAAGGCTTCTGCAACAGTATGTGGTATATCTGGTTCATGTGAGACACAAGCAAATCCAAATTTTGCTAGATATTTGTAGTTTTTGGGTTGAGTTACTCCCCTTTGAAGCCTGGTGCGAGGTGGAGAAGAAGCATCCACAGAATATCCAGCGCCAGGATCTACCGCAGGCCTGTCAAGTGAGGACAAGCGAGCCGATCTTCTGTGGCCGGCGTGTGTGACGCAGAAGGAGGGAGCGGCGCAGAGGATCCCACACCGGTGGCAGGCTCATGATAGGCCAATGATGAAGCCGTCGGGGCAGGATCTGCATGGGAGTCCGCACCTCATCCCGCCGTGATGAGTGTCGAGTGTAGCAGTGGGTGTCGGCGCCAAACCGACTAGGCGCGGGGCCAGACGCGGGTGGCTCGAGGTGGCGCCACTTGGCGCTGGCGGGTTGGCGTGGGGCGGTCTCCTGGCGGTCCACCGGGCCGCTGTTGTCGTGAAGCGGCGCGGGGCTTGAACAAATGCGGAATAAACCTAGCGGTTAATTTGTCAAGCACAAAACCTAAAACAACTAGGCTCACCTATGTGCACCAACAACTTATGCTAATCAAGATAAGCAACTATGTGATAGAAAGATATATGACAAGAAACAATATGGCTATCACAAAGTAAAGTGCATAAGTAAAGAGCTCGGGTAAGAAATAACTGAGGCACGCGGAGACGACGATGTATCCCGAAGTTCACACCCTTGCGGATGCTAATCTCCGTTTGGAGCGGTGTGGAGGCACAATGCTCCCCGAGAAGCCACTAGGGCCACCGTAATCTACTCACGCCCTCGCACAATGCAAGATGCCGTGATTCCACTAAGGGACCCTTGAGGGCGGTCACCGAACCCGTACAAATGGCAACCCTTGGGGGCGGTCACCGAACCCGTACACTTTGGCAACCCTTGGGGGCGGTCACCGGTACCCGTCAAATTGCTCGGGGCGATCTCCATAACCTAATTGGAGACCCCGACACTTTCCCGGAGCTTTACACCACAATGATTGAGCTCCCAACAACACCAACCGTCTAGGGCGCCAAGGCACCCAAGAGGAACAAGCTCTAGGGTGCCCAAACACCCAAGAGTAATAAGCTTCTCAAACTTCACTTCCACGTATCACCATGGAGAACTCAAACTGATGCACCAAAATGCAATGGCAAGGGCACACGGAGTGCCCAAGTCCTTCTCTCTCAAATCCCACCGGAGCAACTAATGCTAGGGAGGGAAATGAGAGGAAGAACAAGACGGAGAACACCAAGAACTCCAAGATCTAGATCCAAGGGGTTCCCCTCACATAGAGGAGAAAGTGATTGGTGGAAATGTGGATCTAGATCTTCTCCCTATTTTCCCTCAAAAACTAGCAAGAATCCATGGAGGGAGTGAGAGTTAGCAAGCTCAAAGAAGGTCAAAAATGGAGGCAAAAACAAGCTCAAGATATAGGGTTCATTGGGGAAGAAGACCCCCTTTTATAGGAGGGGGGAAATCCAACCGTTATGTGCTCAGCCCGCACACGAGCGGTACTACCGCTCTTGGTCCCGGTACAACCGGGACTCACAGTATACGTGCAGAACCCTACCAGGTGGTACAACCGGGCGACCAGGCGGTAGCACCGGTTGAGAAGAACAACCGGAGCAACCGCCCAGCCACCGCTCAACCACCGCATAGGAACAGAAGGGAGTCACCCCTGAGTGCGGTAATCGAGCGGTACCGGGCCGGTGCAACCGCATGGCCTTGAGCGCTCGGGCGGCTAACTCCTGAGCGGTAGAACCGCTCCGGACACCGGTGGTACCGGTACGACCGGACCAACCGGGCCACCACCGCCCGAGTACCGCATCAAAACAGAGGCCTGACCGGTACTTGGGCGGTGCCTGGCCGGAACAACCGCCCAAGTCTTTGCTGAGCAAGATGGCAGTACCACCGCCCGGAAGCAGCGGTACAACAGCTGAGAGCTCCAAGCGGTACTACCACTGGGGCTCAAGGTACTACCGCTGGGACCAGACAAAAACCACTTCCAAGAAAACAAGAACTGCCATAACTTCTGCATATGAGCTCCGAATTGAGCAAACTCAAGCTTGTTGGAAACAAGACGACGAGTAGCATCAAAACAACGACTGGTGATAGTAAGAAGAGGCAGGGGAGGTATGCCTAACAAAAAGAGGAGTGAAACCTCCAACCGAGAAGAATCGGCAAAACCTCCAACATCGAAAACATCATAGAAGATGCATGCAAACTCCGTTTTCGATGAACTCAAGCTTGTCATCAAGATGACCATAAGCTCTAAGACTCACAAAAAGAACCAAACAAGAACCAAGAAAGATGATGCAAGGATGCAATGGTTTGAGCTCTCTACGAACGATACGATCAAGCTACTCATCGAGGAGCCCCCCTTGATAGTACGGCAATCGATCCTATAACCCGGTCTCCCAACTACCATCATGAGACCGGTAAAATAGAAAACCTATCAAGGGCAAACCTTTGCCTTGCACATGTCCACTTGAGCTAGATGATGACGATCTTGACTTCCTCAAGTTGGACCACCTTTCTTGATTGTGTTGGCTCGATGAAGACTAGTTGATTGCTCCCCCATACTCCACTATGGGTGAGCCACTCTTCCGCACATCTTCACAAGTCCATTATAACCACAAAGTACGGCAAGCTTCAAGCATTTGATCTCTTCGTGATGCTCCACTTGAACTTGCACACCGCAACCTAACCCCACAAAGAACTCTCACGAAGACCATGGGTTAGTACACAAAGCGTAATTGACAATTCTTACCATACCATGGGATCACTTGATCCCTCTCGGTACATCTTCTGCGCTTTGTGAGTTGATCAACTTGATTCACTCTTGACTTAGTCTTGATCAACCTTGAACCTTTCCAATTCTCTTCATTTGAATGATGTCTTGAAGGTAGACATGAATGATCACACAATCTTCTTCTTCAAGACATGCTTGCAATAAGCTCAACTCTCACATGACCAATCTTTGGATAATTCCTTGAATAACACCTTGGTCGACACAAACTCTCCTTGAAATCAACACATGCGCTCCAAGAAAAGCCTATGGACAAAACCTTCAAATATAACTCAAGGAAACCATTAGTCCATAGAGATTGTCATCAATTACCAAAACCAAACATGGGGGCACCGCATGTTCTTTCAATCTCCCCCATTTTGGTAATTGATGACAATCACTTTCAAGAGAGTTTAATACAAGGAATTATGCATCACCATGCAATGCAACAACCAATAAAGCATGCGTATGAGATGCAAATGCTTAGGAACAAAACTAAAGCAAGGAGAAAACTCTAAAGACTTCTCCACAAAACTTTCTGAAACCTCCACAAAACTCTCTAAAACTTCTCCCCCATTGGCATCGACTGCCAAAATGGGTGAAAAGCTAAGAAGACCAATATAAAAGGTGTTCCTCCAAAAGTTGTGTCTTTCTCAACAAGAAAGTGGAATGCCATACACATATCCAAAGGTAATACTTGGAGGGAGACCAACTATATTGAGGCACCAAGATTGCTAAAGGAATGATATGCCACAAGGACATAACAAAGAGAGACACAAGCAATCAAGCAATCAAAAGGTACCAATTGAAGCAATCAATCAAAGGATATCAATTGAACCAACTAGACCAAACATCCTACGTGCCACAAGAATAAAGATATTGTGATATCAGAAGAGGATTGTGCTAAAGAAACTAGAGAAGCGCCCCATGATTTGTGCACATCAATAATTTTGTATTTGGATACAAAGTGCACAAAATAGGATCATAGCTCCCCCAAAATCAATAGAAACTTACAACAAGTGTAAGTGAGCATATAGGAAACAAAGCCTAGTACTTGAAACACACACATGGTTGAGCAACAAGTAATAAAAGAGGCAACTTAAGAATGGGCTCAACCGAAATGATGTGTGTGAGTCAAGGCAATGCACTTGAGAAGACTAATGTACGGATGAGCATTAGGAATCAATAAAGTCTTGAAAGAATGAGGCACACGGTGCAAGGCCTATCATTCCCACACACAACTAGCAAATGGGTTCACAAGCTTACTAATAAGCATATTAAGAACCTATGCTTGTGACAACCCGTGGTGAAGATAGAAGATGAAAGCCTCATCAAGACGAGGGATACCAATTAAGATGGCAAAAGCCTCGTAAAGATAAGCATGAGGAAAATAATCTTCACCACACACAACAGTGCATCAAGATGCAACGATAGAAGACACGCACTCAAGGCAAAAGCTTTCATGGAGCCATCAAAGAAATAACATAAGAAAGACAAGGTGGCCGTGAAAGAAAGGATATCAACTAGATATGCAACTTCTCTCAAGTGTATAAGATTCTAGGTAGACGAAATCATGATGATATATATCTACAAAGAAGGATGTACACCCGAAATAGTTACAACACGAGGAACAAGATATCCAAAGGGAGGTCATACATATACCAATAAGATATTTGCTTGGAAGCATAGCTCATGGCTAGATATGTTCTTATTGTATATAAATGAAGTCCACACACGAACAACAAAGACATCACAACTAGCAACAAGAGATCATTGTTGGGATGCTTTGAGAAAGAAAACAAGTATCACAAGAATGAATGAATATCATGCCATGATACAACCTACACAAGGTTGAAACAAGAAATGTGTGCATGAAGAATATGAAGATACTTGTTACCGAGTTAACATTGGAAGGATGTAGTAGATACCAATTGAAGGTAGATAGTAGTTCATTGATCATCCTAGCTCGACTCCAATAAGCACATGATGACAACACCTTCCTTGTGAGTGAGCCGAGCTTCCAATGTATCTCCAATTGTTCCTAGAACAACAACACAAAAAAATGGTACCCAAACTCATTGGGACCAAGGAGTTAGAGAACCGACAATACATAGGATAAACTCCTCATAAAAATGTGCATATAGATACGAAAATAAATTGCATGCACATCTCATCCAATTTGAGACTTGGTGGAGTTCCCCCTATATATTGGGTCAAAGAAAGAAAACATGCCAAAGAAACTACAAGAAGTAAATATGCAAGCTCAAGACTTTCAAGAACCGAGACCAAAAGACAAAGAAATACCAAGTGAAGAAAAGATACCAAATGAATAAATCATCACTTGGAGGATATCAATAAAAGATACATCAAGGAATGAGATATCCATTGATACCCACTAAATAAAGGATATCAAACCCCCAAAAGAGAGGATGGTTCCAAACAAACCAAGCTCTCTACAAAGTTTCAAGATGGCACAAAGTACCCAAAAGAAACGACTTGCCTTCCACCGACACACTTGATAAGGATCACAAGATGAGTGTTTTTATAGAAAATATGATAGCTCCCCCAAGACTAGTGCATTAAAGAGAAATTGCATTTGAATACAAAATGCACAAGGTGGGATCACCACTTTCACTATATCTAGAAAACACTAGACAAGATCAAGAAATAAACAAGATCCACAAGTGGTATGGAAGACAAAGGGAGTTGATACAATCCTTAGCAAGAGATAAGGCAAATAAAAGCAAAGGCTAATGTAAAGATGATCAATAATATCTACCACACAAGTGAGTACCAATTGTCAAAAGACAAGAAGTATTTGGAAATAATTCCCGGTGGTAGATAGCAAGGATATCCGACATCATCTTCACAGCAAACAAAAAAAACAAATTGCAACTTGTAGAGCTAACATGCCACCTAGGAACAAGATAATTTACAATATCAATTCTAGGTGACAATATCTCAAATGTACACATTTTCTAGGCTAGTAATATACACATAGCATATTACTCCCCCATAATGTGATACCAATTAAAGATAAACAAGAGGCAAAATAACGATCCAACACGAGATAATTAATGGACAATATAGAATTTGAATTTCTCATGAGAAGACATACCACATAGCGACTAGATAATCTTGAAATATCAATACTAGATGGTATTACTCATGTACACACATATATAGGATTGTGAGGTGCACAAAGCACATCACTCCCCCATAATGGGATATTCCATTAATCTCTCACAAGAGCCAACTAAGAAAAGAACAAGATGCACAAAGGCTCAACTAACGACACACATGTACATGATGTGCAAACCAACACACACATACTTGATTGCTCAAGATAATCAAGTTGGAAGCACAACATATACAAACACATGCAAGGAACAAAACCAAACATGCAAAGGGGCAAGTAACTTTCAATGTAAACAATTTTAAGCACGAGTTACCGCAAGGAGGAACATTGGATATAAGATAGAAACTTGATAATCCGAATGACTTGGCTTGAGACAATAAGAATGATGAAGTCCCCTTAATTCTTCATAATGTAGCCAAGTCTCCAATGACCTCCAACATCACCTATTGATCAAGTTTGAGCTTGTTGGTCCCCAACCAAGTTGGGTCCTAAGAGGTTAGTCACAATAGGCTTGGCTACCCAAATGGTTCTTTGCTTCAAACCACTTTGAGTACCAACAAACTTGGCAACCACATTGCCAACCTTATCCTTCCCAAGAGAATAGACATCATCAATAATAATTGGGTTGGATAAGTTACCACTAGTGCATGAAGAGGCGAGGTGACCTTTCTCGCGACATAGGTAGCAACGTCTACTCCTCACTTTCTTCTCACTTGATTTCTCAACTTGAGAAGCATAAGCTTGAGTCTTCTTGAGAAGAGGCCTTTCTTCAACTTGAGGTTTAGCATGAGAATGAACTTGTGGCCTCTTCCCTTGTTGCTTGTCATTAACGTACTTCTTCTTCAATGAGCAAGATCTAACATGATGCCCTTCAATTTTGCACTTGAAGCAAATAATCTTGGCCGAATTCTTGACTTGTTCTTGGCCCTTCTTCTTGATCATGTTGGACTTCTTCTTATTGGAGTTGAATCCAAGTCCACCTTTGTCATTGGGGGATTTTTGCACACTCAAGATATTGTTGAGTGTGGATTTCCCTTCATGACTCTTTTCCAAGTCTTTCTTCAAAGAAGTGACTTGGGCCTTGAGCTCTTTGATTTCCTCTACACGGTTAGTCTCAACACAAGTACTAGAGGAAGTATAAGCTTCATCGTTAGAACAACACGGCAAGGAAAGCAATTCATCACAAGATGTACCAACATTGTGAGTAGATGAATTACAAGGACTAGCACATGGCAATATAGCATTTTGACTAGAAGTAGTGCTAGTATCCACATGAGGCTCACTAGATGTTACCTTAGCAAGCATGGCCTCATGAGCTAATTTTTGCACATTATGGGATACTAGAAGATCATCATGAGAGCTTGTGAGCTTTACATGATTTTCTTCCAACATTCCATAATTGCTAGATAGCAACTCAAGTTGAGCCCGAAGCTCAACATTCTCCTTCAAAATGGATGCTTCACAAGTAATAGAGTTAGTATCCCAAGCATCATCATTAACAACAATAGGAGAGGACACCTTGGCAAGCTCCTTTTAAGTAAGAAGCTTCAAGTTGAGCATGAGACTCGGTGAGTTTGATGAGCTCACCCTTGATGACCCTTGAGCCATTTTCGAGGTGCTCAAAATCCTCAAGGAGTCTAGCATGAGCAACTTCAAGCTTAGCATTTTTAGTTTTGAAATCATTGGCCACCTCGAGTGCTCTATCATGAGATTCCTTTATTCTAGATAATTCTATAGCAAAGGTCTCCTCAAGAGATTCGGAGGTTTGTTCATGTTCAAGAGCTTGAGATAGCTCCGCGATCTCATTTGCGTAATCACGCTCATGAGCTTCCATTTTCTCAATGGTGACCTCATGCTCCTCTAGATGAGATTCCAACTCCTCAATGTATTTCTTGCCTTCAATGGCAATAGACATGATTTCCATGAAGTTGGAACGAGCAAGTTTATTTTTGTGAAGAGCTTTAAAAATCATTTCCCCCTTAGTTTTTAAGGAGGCAACATTATCATTCTCTTCATCATAATCAACATCATCATCACTCTTGCCATCATCACAAGATATATTGGGATTCAAAGTGGGAGATACCTTTGAAGCCTTGGCCATAAGGCAAAATGCAATAGATGATGATGTAGGATCCGTTGAAGCACCATTCAAGACCACATCTTGTTCCATGGGGTGTTGGGTTTCCTCTACATTGTTAGCACAACAATTCGAGGACATATATGCATTTTTATCATGGCAACAAGACATAGTAAACATATCATCATGAGATTTAGTCAAGCAATTTCTACATGATATGCAAGGACTATCAACACAAGCATGTGAAACATTTGGAGTGCTCGAAGTGTTAAAGCCCAAAGAAGGAGCATTGCAATAAGATAGTGATGAAGGATCATCCACAATAAGCATACTATCATCATTGCAATGACCAACACTACTCACCATATCATTACCTTGTGGCAAACCACATGTAGGTGAAGTAGAAGAAGTTGAGAAGACTATATGACTGGAGGTGGAGGGAGAACAATCATCCCCACAAATCTTGGACACACCATATTTTTCTTGAAGCTTCGTCCACAACTCATGAGCATCCCGGAACGGCATGAGTTGAAATATATCTATATTGCTAAAAGCATCGAAAAGCACATTAGAAGCTTGAGCATTGAGATAAGAGTTTTTCTCATCCTCTAAAGATAATCTTTGGGGATCCTTTGGAGGAGAAAAACCCATATCTACAATTCGCTCTAAATTTGGGTCCATGACCCTAAAGAGATTAAGCATGCGAATTACCCAAACATCAAAATTTGTGCCATCGAAACTAAGAGTGTCAGAGAATCCTAATCCCCTAGTCGACATCTTTACTCTCTAGGCGGTAAATCCTAATAAAGAGAGACGAGACTCTGATACCAATTGAAAGATCATGGATGTCGCCTAGAGGGGGGGGGTGAATAGGCGTTTTAAAATAATTACGATTTAGGCTTGAACAAATGCGGAATAAACCTAGCAGTTAATTTGTCAAGCACAAAACCTAAAACAACTAGGCTCACCTATGTGCACCAACAACTTATGCTAATCAAGATAAGAAACTATGTGATAGAAAGATATATGACAAGAAATAATATGGCTATCACAAAGTAAAGAGCTCGGGTAAGAGATAACTGAGGCACGCGGAGACGACGATGTATCCCGAAGTTCACACCCTTGCGGATGCTAATCTCCGTTTGGAGCGGTGTGGAGGCACAATGCTCCCCAAGAAGCCACTAGGGCCACTGTAATCTCCTCACGCCCTCGCACAATGCAAGATGCCGTGATTCCACTAAGGGACCCTTGAGGGCGGTCACTGAACCCGTACAAATGGCAACCCTTGGGGGCGGTCACCGAACCCGTACACTTTGGCAACCCTTGGGGGCGGTCACCGGTACCCGTCAAATTGCTCGGGGCGATCTCCACAACCTAATTGGAGACCCCAGCGCTTGCCTGGAGTTTTAGACCACAATGATTGAGCTGCGAACAACACCAACCGTCTAGGGCGCCAAGGCACCCAAGAGGAACAAGCTCTAGGGTGCCCAAACACCCAAGAGTAATAAGCTTCTCAAACTTCACTTCCACGTATCACCGTGGAGAACTCAAACCGATGCACCAAAATGCAATGGCAAGGGCACACGGAGTGCCCAAGTCCTTCTCTCTCAAATCCCACCGGAGCAACTAATGCTAGGGAGGGAAATGAGAGGAAGAATAAGACGGAGAACACTAAGAACTCCAAGATCTAGATCCAAGGGGTTCCCCTCACATAGAGGAGAAAGTGATTGGTGGAAATGTGGATCTAGATCTCCTCTCTCTTTTCCCTCAAAAACTAGCAAGAATCCATGAAGGGAGTGAGAGTTAGCAAGCTCAAAGAAGGTCAACAATGGAGGCAAAAACAAGCTCAAGAGATAGGGTTCATTGGGGAAGAAGACCCCCTTTTATAGGAGGGGGGAAATCCAACCGTTATGTGCTCAGCCCGCACACGAGCGGTACTACCGCTCCTGGTCCCGGTACAACCGGGACTCACAGTATACGTGCAGAACCCTACCAGGTGGTACAACCGAGTGACCAGGCGGTAGCACCGGTTGAGAAGAACAACCGGAGCAACCACCCAGCCACCGCTCAACCACAGCATAGGAACAGAAGGGAGTCACCCCTGAGTGCGGTAGTCGAGCGGTACCGGACCGGTGCAACCGCATGGCCTTGAGCGCTCGGGCGGCTAAGTCCTGAGCGGTAGAACCGCTCCGGACACCGGTGGTACCGGTACGACCGGACCAACCGGGCCACCACCGCCCGAGTACCGCATCAAAACAGAGGCCTGACCAATACTTGGGCGGTGCCTGGCCGGAACAACCGCCCAAGTCTTTGCTGAGCAAGATGGCGGTACCACCGCCCAGAAGCAGCGGTACAACGGCTGAGAGCTCCAAGCGGTACTACCGCTGGGGCTCGAGGTACTACCGCTGGGACCAGACAAAAACCACTTCCAAGAAAACAAGAACTGCCATAACTTCTGCATATGAGCTCCGAATTGAGCAAACTCAAGCTTGTTGGAAACAAGACGACGAGTAGCATCAAAACAACGACGTTATGTAAGAAGAGGCAGGGGAGGTATGCCTAACAAAAAGAGGAGTGAAACCTCCAACCGAGAAGAACCGGCAAAACCTCCAACATCGAAAACATCATAGAAGATGCATGCGAACTCCGTTTTCGATGAACTCAAGCTTGTCATCAAGATGACCATAAGCTCTAAGACTCACAAAGAGAACCAAACAAGAACCAAGAAAGATGATGCAAGGATGCAATGGTTTGAGCTCTCTACGAACGATACGATCAAGCTACTCATCGAGAGCCCCCCTTGATAGTACGGCAATCGATCCTATAACCCGGTCTCCCAACTACCATCATGAGACCGGTAAAATAGAAAACCTATCAAGGGCAAACCTTTGCCTTGCACATGGTCCACTTGAGCTAGATGATGACGATCTTGACTTCCTCAAGTTGGACCACCTTTCTTGATTGTGTTGACTCGATGAAGACTAGTTGATTGCTCCCCCATACTCCACTATGGGTGAGCCACTCTTCCGCACATCTTCACAAGTCCATTATCACCACAAAGGACGGCAAGCTTCAATCATTTGATCTCTTCGTGATGCTCCACTTGAACTTGCACACCGCAACCTAACCCCACAAAGAACTCTCACGAAGACCATGGGTTAGTACACAAAGCATAATTGACAATTCTTACCATACCATGGGATCACTTGATCCCTCTCGGTACATCTTTTGCGCTTTGTGAGTTGATCAACTTGATTCACTCTTGACTTAGTCTTGATCAACCTTGAACCTTTCCAATTCTCTTCATTTGAATGATGTCTTGAAAAGGTAGACATGAATGGTCACACAATCTTCTTCTTCAAGACATGCTTGCAATAAGCTCAACTCTCACATGACCAATCTTTGGATAATTCCTTGAATAACACCTTGGTCGACACAAACTCTCCTTGAAATCAACACATGCACTCCAAGAAAAGCCTATGGACAAAACCTTCAAATATAACTCAAGGAAACCATTAGTCCATAGAGATTGTCATCAATTACCAAAACCAAACATGGGGGCACCGCATGTTCTTTCACCTGTGCTTGCGCTCGGCTGATCCGTTTTGCTAGTGAGCATGGGGGCATGACACATGTTGTGATATGCCAATTTGTTGAAAGGAGTTGAGGTTTCTGTACTCCCCTTCCCAATCAGATTGAAGAGCTAAGATTTTACAATCAAACTTTCTTTCTACTAGTGCTTGAAAGTTATGGAAAACTTGGAACACATCAGATTTCTTTTTGACGAGATAGATCCAGGTGTACTTGCTATAGGCATCTATAAAACTTACGTAATATGTGTGTCTACCAACGGAAGTAAGGGCGGGATCCCAAACATCGGAAAAAATGAGTTCGAGAGGTTTAGTGGAAATGCTTGTAGACACAGGGTAAGGTAACTGATGACTTTTAGCACGCTGACATGAATCACAAACTGTTTCACAATCACGCTCACCAACAAACGGGAGCTTATTCTTTTTAAGCAAATGTTCAACTAAGGAAAAAGAGGCATGTCCTAATCTATCATGCCACCGTGTTGAAGAGACTTTGGTGACACCATAGGCTTGTTTATTCAATCTCCTAAGCTCCGGAATCAACGGGTAAAGCCCTCGAACACATCTACCTCGATATAGAATTTCCGTCCCTCATTTGCAAAGTGCAGGTTTGATCCCTCAAATCTCAAATCAGACAACTTGCACAGTTAAGTCTTCAAACAGGACAACTTTAGTCCCTTGACCCAGCATTCTTAATGATTGAGCGTGGTTTTGAGCGGTCTTTCTCCATGTGGCAATCTCTCTCTTTCCATCATATTTCTCTTGTGAACGTTCTATCAAGAACTTGGTATCCAATGTCTGTCGCTGCAGCGACACACCTCCACCGTTGCTGGCGACGTCGTCCAATGTTCATCGTTCATCGACACCTCCGCCGCTAACCGGCATGGTGCACCTGAATTTTAAGAAGTCAAATATTTTTTAAACTTCTTGGCAACATACATGGTCTAGCATAATACTCACGGTAAAAAAATTGGGACAAAATGACTTACGCCATATTCCAAGCAAAAACGCCATTATTCACGGTTTTTGTATCAGCACTTTTATTTATTTTTTATTTTTTTGCTCAGAATATGACATAGCTCATTTTGTTCCGAAACTTTAAAAATGAGTATTATGCTAGACTATGTTTGTCGCAAAAAAGTTTCACATTTTTTTACTATTTTCTAAAAAAAATTGCTTAATCGGGTGCGCCTGCACACATGTTCCAAAAATCCGTACCACATGCCTAATTGACTAGGGAAGATGAAAGTTTGCAATATAGGTATAGCTAAAATGACTTGTGTTTCATAATTTGACGTCTTAATAAAGATTTGCATGTGGTAGTGTTTATTTCATTACAGAATTGAACCAATACAGATCTTCTTTAGCTGATGCTCTCTGTTTATATGCTGGTTAGTTTGTCATCTACAAACCATATAGCAGTAGGGCAGTGGTCCACATAGGTTTGAAGTACTGATACATCAACAGTTGGTACTATTTCCTTGTGTATGTTTATCACAGCAGTTCTAATTAGGCCCCTCAGAGAGCTACGGGTAGAATTTGGGCTGCCAGGCTCTGCACTGCTACTTTGTCTGTAATACACAACAAAACAACCTCCGACGCCGACAATCTGTTTATCCGCAATTCTGATCCCCAACAATCACCACCGGCGCATAAGTCCGCTCCACCAAGCGCCAACAGAAACGTCAGCACTGCATAAATATAGGTGCCGCCTCCTTATCACAACATGGCAAATGCAGAACGAAATATTACATGATCAAATGAGAAGATTCTTTTCCATTTCCTATCTGTCTGAACAACCAAACTTCAAACAGTTGAGCATGACTCACCTTGATCACGTGTTTCAATTCGAGGGAGAAAAACAAAAATCATCTGCTTGTCGTCAACGGAACAAGCTCTTCACTTGTGCCACTTGATGCTGCACCCGACACTACAGGAACAGAAACGAAACGTCGGGAAACTAACAAAGTGGATTAAAGACATATGAAAACATGCTAAGATTCTACTTGACCTGAACATACCTTGGTTTTTGGTCGAAA
Organism: Triticum urartu; assembly: GCF_003073215.2. Taxonomy (NCBI): domain Eukaryota; kingdom Viridiplantae; phylum Streptophyta; class Magnoliopsida; order Poales; family Poaceae; genus Triticum; species Triticum urartu. The sequence continues at coordinate 54,374,953 of NC_053023.1, forward strand.
GGCAATTCTTGGCCACTAAGTGCACAGTCGATTGCACGGCTTAAATCTCTACAAGTTGCAAACGAATAAGAACACATGGTAACCTGGAGCGTTTGCGCATCAATTCACAATATACCTTCCGGTGACTGGCACATTGTTACTGGGTCTTGAATCATCAAATTGCCCATGGTAAAAAAGTTCAAATGGCCTTCGCCCATCCTGGCACAAAGTTTAGACAGATAAGAAATAAGGAACGATGTGACACAAGAAAACCGAGACACGGAACATATAAGCATCATGAATTCATAGATTACGAGCATACGAGTCGATGTTGTTACCTTTTTGAACAAGTAGAACTCTGGTGTGCAGACTGCTCGAAAACCCTTAGCAACTTCTTGAGACTGCAAGGTGCAATAGTAAGCATAGAGTTGGAGAGATCACAGGGACTGCATCAGGAAGCACATATAGTGGGCAGACCTCATCATACAAATAAGGAAAAGGGTATTTAAACAATTTTGCCTCCTCCGCCATGTACTCGGGGCCATCCTGCAGAATCACAAGATTAATTTGTGTTCAAATGGGAAAACCTGACAAGTTGCATCAACCATAATGGAATAATATGTATTGATACAGAAGCAGCACAATACATAAGTCTAATGAGCAAAGAACAAAAGGCATCTCCCATTTAAGTACTAAATTCCTCCAGTTACCTATCATTCATTTTATTAGCTAGATGGATAAGGTTCGGTCATAAATTAACTAAAAATATGAATTTTCTGAGAAAACATTTTTAAGTTTGCAGGAAGAAATGTCCTGGTTAAGAAGTACTACCTCCATTCCTAAATATAAGTCTTCATAGAGATTTCACTATGGACTACATACGAAACAAAATGAGTGAATCTACACTCTAAAATGCATTCACATGCGGATATATGTGGTCCATAGTGAAATCTCTACAAAGACTTATATTTAATTAGGAACGAAGGGAGTACATAGAAAGGAACTAAAAGCTATTCATGCTTATTGGTTGTAAGTAAAGCATAACCTGGGGATGTGTCACAATTGAATTTGAGGATATGGCGACAGAAGCAAGTCCTTTCTGCATTGCATTATATTTGTATCCATGTCAATTTCAAGCTACAAGCACAAATCAAAGAGAAATTTTCATCTGGTCTTGCAATGTTCTTACCTCCATATAGAATGAAGTGAGCTTTGCAATATCTTTTTTCAGATGTTTCACAAATGGACAGTGATTGCATATGAACATAACCTGAAAGAAAGACAAAGTCGAGAATTACTCTCTTAAATTAAGGCGATGAATGAGATGGTTATTTGACAAAAATTAAGAACGGACTTGTGTTAAACACCTTCAAGAATTACAGTTATGTTTGCACAACTGAGTAGATATATGACACTCCATATTTCTCCTCAAGGACATGATTTGGCTGAACACCTAGCCTTTAGGGCAGTCTACTGAACCATTCGTACTTAAAACACCAATTTCCGAATTGTTAGCCGTGGAAATATATATTTTTTGTTTTTACCCTCGTTTTAGATACCTATTGTAAAGGTTAGAAATTAATTCTTGGAGTCTAAACTATTCATGGCGAAATTTCCGGAAAAACAGCGCTTAAGAAACATGTGACTGCAGTGGAGTAGTAAAAGCTAGAAAAATAGATGGCTATCTTCACAAGCATTTTAAGGAACAATATATGTATGCATGCCTAATAAATCAACTTGCTTCAAGACCTACAAATTCAACTTGTTTCCAACCATCAGATCAGCAATATAGTTGCATAGCTCATTGATCCATCAACACCCCAGCATTATCATCAACACATCAAAAAACACATTTATGTCATCTCATATGCCAACTCAACGAATGCTGAATAGAAAGCATGCATGCTAACTTTTTTCAGTCATTAAAGCGAACGATGCGTCTATCTATAGCACAGACTACCAAGAGATTCACTGACCAGCAAAGCAGGGCTACCCTCGAAGTCATCCAGCGTCCAGATTTTCCCTGTCAGGGGCTCCGGGAGCTGCACAATCAGCAGCAAGAAACCATGAGGAACAACACGGCAGCTACATGAGGCTTCAATCTTGATTAAAACATGGGCTAGAGATTACTAAAAAGCAAGAGCGACCTCGAATTGGGGAGCGCGGAAGCCCACGGAGACGCCGGTGGACTCCAGCCTGGCTGCGCGCACCCGGAGACGCGTCCTACGGCGGCCTCCCCTGCTCGCCGCCGGCGAGATAAGGGACCGATACGCACGGACCTGGTGGGCGAGGGCCTGGCATGGGCGGGACGAGGACGATGCGGGGGAGGAAAGCAGGGAGGCGCGCACTCCGGCGACCAGGGACATGGCGCGCTCTGCTCTTCCCTTCCCTTCTCTGCTGCTGCTATGCGCCTGTGTGGCTGCCACTGTCCGAAATCCTGGCTTCCGTTCGGCGTATCTCCCGATTCCGTAGATGGGCTGACAGCTTAAGAAAGTAGTCCAGTTTGCGGAAGAAAATGGCCCAAAGAGAGCGATGGTCCATTGGTCCCGTCCAGTTGAAGAAAGCACATTTACCCCTAAAAAAACACACATTTACACCTCAAAAAAAACTCAGAAAAAGTCGAAGAAAGCACATATGTCTTGCATGATTTCTCAAAAAAAGAACGCCCTGCATAAACCGCCCCCAAAAACAGAACAAGATTAAAATCATGCCCTCAGGGTCCTAACCCACACATTTGTCATCGTGCGGTACTCGCTGAATGGCAGGTCAACGCGTGTAGAGGTGGTTGGTTTACCGGAAGACTTTGAGCGATGAGACGACTAGGTGATACGGAGTAGAGACGAGGGAAACAACGGCTATTTGAACGGAGGGTAACGGAGACGAGCGGAGATACGGCAACGGGGATGAGCACGGCTGCCTGGGCCAGGAGGAGGAGAGTTAGGGGTGGAAACGGATCGCATAGTGCTTTTACCACTTCTATTTTCATATTTTCAAAATGAATACGAATCCGAATACGGATGTTCTCGGATCCGGATGGGGCTAAGATATTATTCGAATACGGATACGTATCGGATATTTTCTTGATTCGGAACGGATACGAATAATATCAATATATTGCTTCAGTAAATTAGTCGATAGTTATGTGACCTAAAATAATCAACTTGTGACATACAATAAGTCAATGATAAATAGGTTTATGAATAAATACTATTGTAATGCATGATAATTTATAAGTTTAATCATATAAAAAGTAAAATTTGACCACTTATTTGGCTTTTATATTGGATAATTGGAATATTGGGCCTAGAATTTAAAAAAATACCTCCCATAATCTTATTCGGATACGGATATATCCACTTCCATATCCATATTTGTGTCAAAATCTCCTATCATATTTTATTTGTATTTGTTTAATAAATTCGGATACGGATAATTTCCATTTTCATTTTGGTTCGGATGCGGATGTTTCGGATACGAATAGGCATTTTCTCGAATATGAATATCGGATATTTCGGATTATCCGCTACCACTTTCCACCCCTAAGGAGAGTCCACGCGCCTTGGTGATCTCCTCGTCATCATGTACCATGTGGCAAAAGGAACATCCAGCCATCTTTTGTAAACCACTTGAACCGCCAGTTACCGTACCACTGATACTGAAACAACCATCACTCACACTTATTTAAGACCTTTAAACCTGTGACCACCTAGACCTCCAGTAGGAACTAAAAGACCAATTACAAAAAATAACCCTCTATCCTTCTTAAAACCTTAGGGCATGAACACTTATTTCCACCCAGCTATGGCCTTCCTCACAACTCAAAGCATAAGAATATTAAACCCACTCATGCACGTTCACCCCCCTTATGCATGGCAGGACGTGCGGATGTGTTTTGGCTAACGGGAAAGTAAGGGTACTTTCTACCATTGTGTATGAGGAAAGAGACACGTGTTGGCTAGCTATGCTTTCGCTAGCGTATTTTTGTTGATAAGAGGGGTCTATTCCCCCAAAAAGGTAAGAATTCAGTTCGGCGGAAGGGTACAAAGGTTAAAAAAAAACATCCTCAACAAGTTGATACGCTCTCTTAGGGCATCTTCATGGGAGACTTGTAGAACATCGGTATATGTTCAGCCGGACATGTGTGTTCACTTTTGCAACCCAATGAGACCTGTATCAGTCTGTGAAGTTGTCCGGACGTCCAAATTTCGGTATTTTGGAGGCAAAAGTAGGCAAGCTTTGCTGGAGTCTGGACATGCAATTGACTAATCACATGGTTCATCTCTTCTCTCTCTTCTCCCATCTGCACATGCATGGCCCTCCTTCTTCTCTTTCTCCTCCTAACCCACAAATATTCCACTACATGCATGGATACTTTGCAATAAGTGTTGGATTGCTCTCTCCCGTGTCATGTCCACAGACCACGTCCCTAAACCCTAAAACCACGAGCGAAACACGACGCGGTGAAGCGCGCGTTTATCCTCTAGTCTGCGTTGTGCGTTGCGTATCTTTTTCCTGAATGACGACCGACGAGGTTAACGGACCGGACAGAGAGTCAGCTCCAAGCGACAGCAACTGTTCGGCCCGCCGGTCCGCTGCTTGTTTGCTACTACTCCTACCAGAGAGCGCATGGCCATCCCTGCCTGCTCGCTCGCCACTGCCGGTGTGCCTGCCTGCCTGCTCGCCACTGCCGGTGTGCGGCGTGTGGCCAAACCGCGTCGGTAAAAGCGGCACCCCACTGTGCTGGGCGGAGCACCGGGCATGTGGTCGAGCACCGGAGCCAGGACGATGGCGGCCTCGCGAAGCTTTCCGGCCCGATCAGTGCGTCGCGGCTGGCCCTGCGCGTGCGCCAGATTAGCAATGTGGCCACAGGTAGCCTACGGTGGCTTGCTTGGTGGACCATCCCATTCCCTCCATGGCTGCAACCTCACTCCATGCCTCTTCTTCGTGCAATGCCAAGCCACCAGCCCGGTGATAGAAGGGACGCGAGAATCTCGCATCGTTGGTGGCTGCGCTCGCGACACGCGCGGGTCGTCGTCCCGTCCCGGTAGGCCGTGTGCACTTCTATCGCCCGTTTTGCTGTTCGTTTGCAGCCTCGCAGCGCAGCTCTGTCTATCTATCAGTGGTCATGGCATGGGTGGTTGCAGCTTGAAAGCTGTCGTCCATTCATAGACGCAGGGAGATCAGTGCTCCTCCAGAGCGATTTTGCCAAGGACTGCTCCTTCCTCTCAGTCTAAATGAAGATTAAGAGCAACTCCAACGCGCCGATCGGACACGCATTTTGTTCTTTTTTTTCGTTTGAGTCGGCTCGTCCGCCCTCTTATGCGTTTGGATCGGTCGTGCGCCCAATCTGCCAAGACAATTCTCGTTCGGGCAGAAAACAATATGAATTTAAACAAGACATGTGGCCATAGATCATGCTAGCGGCCATGCCATTGGCCAGAGTTCACGCCGACGCCATGCCAGCGACCGAAATAATTGACAGCCTTCAAAAAAGCACGCAGTTCATGCTGGCGCACTTGCCATCGGCCGTCACACGTGCCCATGGCAAATTTGGGCTGTGTTTGCGTAGGCACCAAGTTGATTAAATCATGTCAGCTGGTCGTGCCCTCCTGCAATCACAAGCTCTTCATTTCCTATCACGTACGTTTGCACGAGAGAGTGTCGACGTTGCTATAAAAAGTGACGCTCCTCCAATCAACCCCCCTCGCTCGCTCGCTCGCACCGACGCGCGCCACGGTCCCTGTTTGTCACGTTCGGCCCCGCTCACTCCCACACACCACAGTGATCCCACTCCCACCGCGGAATGCCACCTCCGACTCCCAGAACCAAGCGACGGGACGCGGCCAGGCTCCTCCTCCTCCTGCTCCTCACATTCCTCTTCGCCCAGAGCGCATTCGCCGCCGACGACCACCACGACGGTGGTCACCACGCACGCACGCTCCTCGACGCCAATGCGGATACGGATGCCGACGCCGAGCACGCGGCGGCCGTGGACCGGCATTGCGCGGGCATGCTGCACCGGGACGTGTGCGTGTCGACGCTGGCGGGCATCGAGGGGCTCGCGCGGAAGCCGCTCGGGGAGGTGATCTCGGAGGTGGTGGGGCGCGCGGCGTCGGCGGTGCGCGCGGCCGCGTCCAACTGCACGTCCTACCTCTCCCGCCCGCACCGGCTGCGCCTGCGCGACCGCCTCGCGCTCTCCGACTGCCTGGAGCTGTTCGGGCACACGCTGAGCCAGCTCGGCACGGCGGCGGCCGAGCTCTCGGCCGGGAACCGCAGCGCGGAGGACTCCATCGCGGGCGTGCAGACGGTGCTGTCGGCCGCCATGACGAACCAGTACACCTGCCTGGAGGGGTTCGCGGGGCCGTCGGCGTCGGAGGACGGGCGCGTGCGGCCCTTCATCCAGGGCCGCATCTACCACGTCGCCCACCTCGTGTCCAACTCGCTCGCCATGGTCCGCCGCCTCCCGCAGCGCCGCCGCGGGCGCGCCCTCCGCGCGAGGACCACACGAAGCGAGGCGTTCGAGGGGTACGGGCGCGTGCGGCGCGGGTTCCCGGCGTGGGTGGCGGCGGCGGACCGGAGGCGGCTGCTGCAGCAGCAGCAGGGCGAGGGCGTCGCCGGCGCCCCGGACCTGGTGGTGGCCAAGGACGGGAGCGGCAACTTCACGACGGTGGGGGAGGCGGTGGCGGCGGCGCCCAACAACAGCGCGACGCGGTACGTGATCCACATCAAGGCCGGGGGCTACTTCGAGAACGTGGAGGTCGGGGCCGAGAAGACCAACCTGATGCTCGTCGGCGACGGCATGTGGAGGACCGTCATCAAGGCCAGCCGCAACGTCGTCGACAACTACACCACCTTCCGCTCCGCCACGCTAGGTATGCGAGTCCACGCCCGCTCAGACATAGCCAATTTACCGCAGTCTGCATAGCCCCATAATGAACACGAACAGTGGCGCTGCACGGTCGATCGCACGGGCCGTTGCCATGCTCTGCTCGCCACGAGCCGATGTCGGCATGCCGACGCCGACGCCGGCATGGGCATGGGCGGCCGGACGAGCGAGTGACGCCGTACTGACGGACGCGTCGTGGGAATGCAAGTGCACGCGCGGCTTGGTCGTTTGCGCGGGACGCCGCTCGTGACGGAGCGTCCGTCCGCGGTACATTGATCACGAGTGGCATCGGTCAGGTAACAACGGGGAACAGGGCCTGCTTCCATTGCTTCTTCTAGGACTCTACCAGTAGCGTACTAGGTGCAGGGGACTGGACCACGTCGTGGCGGGTTGGACAAATACTAGTGCTAGCTAGGGTGCCATTCGCATTTGGATTGTATTATAACAGTTCATCACGAGCTCTGCTCCCTCCCTCCGGAGAAATGGAGGTATTCCAGATACATCCATTTTTTATCCATTTGTTCGACAAGTAATTTTGGAGGATGCACTTAACACACTCGATCGGCCGGTGGAAGAGCTCACGGTTCGGATATTTTCTGCAATGCGGACTCGAGCCATTGATCATTGGCATTTGGAGTAGTGGAGCACGGGCGTTAGTTATCATGGTTAGGCTTGGTGGGTGAGGGCGCCGTGAGCTAGCTAGCCATGTACGAGCACGGCAAACCTACTACACTGACGCTACGTGAGCTAGCTCTGCCGGTTTTGTAGAATTGCAAGTGCGACGGCAGGATGAGGTTGACGGTAGCAGAAACCGATCCTGCGATCTGACCGCATTCAACAGCCACTAGTCCACTACTGTACTGGAGCACGTACAGAGGGAGGCCCAACTGTAGCACAATGGAGCACCTTCTTTGGGCGCTTCGCTTCGATCTCCTTTTACATTTCTCATCTTTTCCGCTTTTCTGCCCAGTGCTCAGTGGACGTGAAAGAACTGGTGTCTACTAGTAGCTCCGATCGGTCGAGCTGGTCCCCCTGGATCGGAGTAGGGATGGCCGATGGCCCAACCTCGATCTTCTGCACGCACCGACACATAGATTCGTCTGAGTACTGTAGGTTGCCAAACAGTGAGCACTCGTCCAGTGGAGGGCAACACCTAGCACATGCATGCACGCCTTTCACACCAGAAAGCAAGTCCTTATCGTTGGCAATACTCATGTTAAGCAAGAGGAGCAATCCAGTTAGGTCCTCTGATGCCACCTTAAGCCAAGCAACAAGAGGAACCCGACGCCGGTCGTGACGATCATTCGAGTCGGGCTAGACCGATGTGCATGGCCTATCCGGCCGGCCGGACGCGGCCTCGTCCACCACGCCGCCACTTTCCGGCCTTGTCCGCTTGCCCCATCGGCACAATTTTAGCACACGCATTCTAGGACAATTTTAGGACACAAGATGCATTGCATGGGCGCCTCAGGATAGATTTGGGACGGGTGCGGTGCAGCAGGGAGGGCCCTCCACTGCGACGATCCCGGCCACAGCGGAGCCCTGATTAACTCCGTCGCCGAATGTGGCGCGCGGTGCGGTTGACACGCCGCTGTCGTCGTCCACGGTGGGTGTCGGTGCGACGAGACGACGCGTCGCCACCCGCAAGACCGGTACGGCCTCACGTGCCTCTGTTCCTCGCCTTCACTCCTTCATGGCCTGGGGCCTGGGCTGGCCGCCCGCGTCCGGCTCGGCTGCACGACACGACTTGTACCACACCAGTGCGGCAACCGGCAATAAGTACGCGGACGCCTTCACGTGCAGCAAGAGCCATAGACAGAATCTACCACTGCTCGCCTGAATGTAATGGCTCATAAATTTTCAGTTCTGGTAGGTCGATGGATGTATCTGACCGACATCCGTTAATTCAATTTCGCAGCGGTGATTGGGACGGGGTTCCTGGCGCGGGACCTGACGGTGGAGAACGCGGCGGGGCCGGCCAAGCACCAGGCGGTGGCGCTGCGGGTGAACGCGGACCTCTCTGCCTTCTACCGCTGCAGCTTCGCGGGGTACCAGGACACGCTCTACGCGCACTCGCTCCGCCAGTTCTACCGTGACTGCGACGTCTACGGCACCGTCGACTTCGTCTTCGGCGACGCCGCCGTCGTGCTCCAGAACTGCAGCCTCTACGCGCGCCGCCCGGGCCCCGGCCAGAAGAACGTCTTCACGGCGCAGGGCCGCGAGGACCCCAACCAGAACACCGGCATCGCCGTGCAGGGCTGCAAGATCGCCGCCGCCGCCGACCTCGTCCCCGTGTTGTCGAACTTCTCCTCCTACCTCGGCCGGCCGTGGAAGACCTACTCCCGGACCGTGTTCATGCAGTCCAAGATGGAGAGCCTGGTGCACCCGCGCGGGTGGCTCGAGTGGAACGGCACCTTCGCGCTCGACACGCTCTACTACGCCGAGTACATGAACCGGGGGCCGGGCGCCAACACGTCGGCGAGGGTGGCGTGGCCGGGCTACCGGGTGATCACCAGCGACGCCGACGCCGGCAACTTCACCGCGCAGGCGTTCATCCAGGGCGACCTCTGGCTCAACTCCACCTCCTTCCCCTACACGCTGGGCCTCGGATAGAATAGAGATGAGAGGGTTTTTGAATGACAAAAATAAGGGGCGGTTCATCTCAGGTTTAGTCAGGAAAGGGGTTATACTAGGCTCTCCTCGTTTCTTCCCGTTCGTCTCTACTGTATACACTGAAGAAAAACTGAAGTGCCAGCCAATGTTCAGATCTGCAATGCCCATTGGTAGTGTATAACTATTGTTCAGATCTGTAATAGTCACTGGTACTCATGTAACTGTGCTGGTAGGGTTGGACTCTTTACAACAGAGGACGAAAATTAAAGATGTGTCATGGTTCTAGTGGACAAATGACAAGGGAATCGACAAGGCAAACAGGGAGTGTACATGGAGGAGGAATCTAACGCCACTTATTTCACCATTCTATCTACCCGTGACTCTGATGATGTCCTTAACTGACCTTCTCCAGAAGTTTGCCGTCCCCCTTTTTATTCAACATATATGGTCCTGATCTTACATCCTCGCCCTTTGCAGCTCCAGCTTTGCGATCGTGCCGAGATGGACTTCATCAGGGCCGTCGGCGAGCCGCAGTGTCCTAGCGGTTGCCCATAGATGGGATAGGACCGTGTCGGATGAGACCCCAGCAGCGCCGTGGACTTGTATTGCCATGTCAAGCACTTTCAGGGCCATATTTGGGGCCGCCACCTACACAGAGGCCAGATTCACTGAATTTTTGTTGCTACGGTTCGTTGAAAATGAAGGTGCTAAAGTGCTGGAACTTTACCTTGGCCATTGCGAGGATCCCGCGGGCTTTCTTGTTCCCATGCCGGTCGAGTTGATCGGCTGCTTCAAGCACCAGAAGCCTAGTTTGCTCCAGTTCTATCCGACACTGGAGTCCGCATTCAAGTTAGTGGATGGAATGCACAAAACAAAAGATGCGAGCAAAGAAACACATGAGTGAACAGTACAAAAGTGAAGCATTATGCTAGCTTAAGCTAGATATACATCATCACTAACATGCTTCAATTCAAAGAAACAAATGGATGAACAGTTCAATCTGAGAAGCTGAGTGGGGGTGTTATTTGTATGATCTCTGGACCACCTATATGTAAAGGTGGTAGATTAACATTATAACTCCCTGGAAAAAAAATTCTATCTAACTAATGTGGTTCTCGACGTCTGAAGAAACAATTTTTTAATCTATTCAAGGTTTTGTAAATAAACCATGTAAACAGTTAATTGGATCATGCAAGCAATCAAAGAGGTTATACCTTTGCCAGGTCTGACTGAAAGGAACCATGCTGTGCAATCTTCTTTCCAAAAGCGGTCCTGCTTAAGGCCCTCTCAACCATCATATTCATGCCACGTTCCGCTGCTCCTATTAGTCGCATGCAATGATGTAATCTTCCAGGACCTAGTCTTCCCTGCAGAGCAACATAAATATGACATCGAAAGTACAGGTTGGAAATGATCGATAGTAGTATCAGAACAGTTCTGCTTACTTGAGCAATCTCGAAACCACGTCCTTCTCCGAGGAGGATATTTGTGACAGGAACACGCACATTATCAAAAGTAATCTCTGCATGTCCATGCGGTGCATCATCAAACCCAAAGACTAACAATGGTCTCTTTATCTGCACTCCGGGAGTGTTTATATCCACTAAGATCATCGACTGCTGTTTATGTCTAGGTGCAGAGAAATCTGTTTTTCCCTGCATGAAATAAACACCGTTTAACATTACAAGAAACATATACATCACCCACAGCACTGCTCTCATGGATAGATGTTATAGTTACCATTAATATCAGGATTTTGCACCTCGGGTCCATAGCCCCACTGGTCCACCATTTCCTGCCATTTATCACATAGAAATCTCCCTGCCTGTCAAGGGAAAAATATTAAAGTAATTAGCAATGCAGAAAGCTCAAAGTAAAGAAAACGATGACATTTTTATAAACTATCAAAAGAGTAGAGCAGGAAATGTATGCCATGAGGATATAATTGATTTCCTGTTAATACACAAGAATTTGGAGGTCTCCGCCAGCATACTATAATTATTGTTTGCTGTTAAACTGAAAATAGTTTTCAGATGAGAAAAATAGACAAAAGAAATGCTGGCATCTGTAGGAACTAGGACCGGCTAAACATAACTATATGATAGCCCATAACAAGGTATAATAGCTTTGCAACTAAAGAGAGGCGGAGAGGCAGTAGAGCACATGTGACAAGATATCAACAACCTAAAGCAGCAACTATAACATACTTGTTGCCCACAAATATTTTATTCGTATTATTACCTGGATATTGCACATTCTATATTTGTTGCATCTGAAGATGCAACTTGTGGTTCTGTCATTGCAAATCCCGAACGAATTTTCCCTTCCAGTAGAGGAACAAGCCACTGCTTCTGTTGCTCCTTAGTCCCATATCTCAACAGGACCTACAATGAGATTTTCATATAATAAAAAATTGTCAGATACAAAATTACTAGCACCAATCATAACAAAGCATTCACAGTTGAGATATATTTTAAGATACCTAAAAAAAATATTGGCATGCTAAAGATGGCACATTTCCATGGAGAAACATAAAGATGGCGTCATTCATCGATAATTTGCAGATTTTATACAGATAGATATTTTCAAAACACGTAATTTCTCAAAATATGCTTGGCTAGTGGGGTAAGATACACTGATACAGTGACAGTCTTTGAGAATCATGCCTATACCTATAAATGAACATGATGAGAAGCCCTACCTCCATATTACCCGTATCGGGTGCACCACAGTTAAATATTTGTGGAGCCCAAACTGACCGGCCCATAATCTCACATAAATATCCATACTCAAGATTTGTGAGACCAGCACCTAGCAAAAGATCATTTGAACTTCCAGCAGAAACATGAGATTGGTCCTCAAGTAGTAGCTTTCTTGCTCTAGCTGCACTGTCAAGCTGCAGATTAACAATTTTAATCAGCACAGAAGTTCGCATAATATAGAAGTGCCCTCCATTACTATAAGAAATAAAGTTCTTAATTTTCTGGATCAGGTAAATATGAAGGCATGAAAAGAAAATAGTGACTACCGGAATAAATAAGTTCCACAATCCCTCCTCTTTTGCTAATGCTTTCAAATTTTCTTCTTCAGGATGGATTGTCCACCGTGAGGTTGATTGTGCATGTTTGTATAACTCATCCTCCTTGGGATATATATGATCTTTCATGAACTTTATTATTTTTTGCCGTAGCTGCATAACCTTTTCGCTAGGAACAAATTTTCCTTGACCATTTGTCAAAGTTGAATCTTCCTGCTCTACATGAAAACCTTGCCGGGGAGCCTTCAAGACATGCATACCTGTGAAATGTGAATGCTTAGTTAACAACATTTGAGTGCATTAGACTTTACAAGAATGATGATTGCTCCTAAAAGGCGAATAAAGGATCATAACAACATTTTCCATGTCTATGTGAAGCAGTTTATTTGGAAACAGGAACAAGGTTTAAGAAAACGAAAAGATCTTGCCCACAAAGCACACTCAAACAGGTGGCAGGAAATTGTTAAGACGAGGCTGTGAAATATAATTACCTGTAGCAGGGTGTGCTCGCAGGACATTTTCTCTATTAATGTAATGCCAGGCACAGTCAACCATAACATTGGCAGCCTTACCGGCAAATCTAGCACGCTCACCACCTGAAGCATTACCCTGTGTGGCAGCTAAAATAAATTAGAATATATAAACAGACACGGATTTCATGAGTTAAAGACTAGTACCATAGTCCATCTGTGGTATACTCCTGCATAGATAGATGCCCCTCGAAACAGTGAAAAGGCAATGTAGAACTTCCAATTTGCTGCAGGCCAAGGTCGTGCCTGAGGGAAATTTAAAAGAAGAAAGTGATTGATAAAAACCAGTGAATATGATTGGCGTGTTATCCAGCCAGCATGAAAAAAATAAGCAACACGATGCTTACAGACATAGAGCAGTACACAGCTAGGTACTCTTCCAGTTGAGGAATGCCATCTGGAATGCCAGAATGTTCAAATCCTCCATACGAACTATTTTCACTGAGTGTTGCATCAATAATATATGGCTGCAAAGATAAATAATAAACAAAGTAAAACATACAAAATCACATGACCTAAATGCTATGCAAACAGGTACAAGAATTTCTATTTTTGGTGAACACATGGTACCGGTACAATAATGTTGAGCAAATAGGACACAAACTTTTCTTCAGAATTACCTAGAAAAAACTTCTCAGACTTAACACATAAAGTTCAGTTATGACCTTTGACCTATGTTGATGGTCGTGACTATCACACAACTCAATTAAAACAGAACATGTGGAGAACTCAAGAAAAATAAGCTTGCTGAAAACGAAATATTCATATCAAAGTGACCCCAAGATATCAAGAGTATATTCATCCTGCATTTATTATAGGCCTTCAGTCAAAGGTATGGTAGGGCAATTCCCTACAGTACTTCTGTTAGAGTACATAATGGGGCTAATGGGCCTAGGCTGGCGGTATAGCCCTTTAGTCTTAGGGTTAATTAGAGATAAGGGTCGCTTGCTTAGGAGTCAAGTAAGCCTTGCTTGGGAGTCAAGTAAACTTCTCTATATAAAGAGAGGAGATGTATCAATCTAATCAAGCAAGAATTAAGAAGGAAATCCCTTCCATCTTGCCCGGCCGTGGGCAAAAGTCCCCCGGCCGGCCCTCTCGCGCCCTCCTTCTAGCAGCGCCATAACAGTTTGGTATCAGCTAGCTTCGGTTCGATCATGTCTTCCCCGCCGCCAACCCTGTCGCTTCCGCTGCCGACCGCCACCACCGCGCCGCTGCTCTCCACCTCCGGCGCCGCCACCGCGCAGATGCCGGCGCCCTCCGCCGCGCCGTCGGCAGCCGCCTACACCCCGGAGGAGGTCACCAGGGTCCTCAACGACCTCGTCACCGCCGTCCAGGGGATCCGGCTGTACCTGGCCAGCCCCTACGGGCCGCCGCCGCCACCGGGCCGCCAGCCCTGTCGTGGTACTCGCCGCACGCAGCGGCCTCGGCTGCAGCTGCAGCCGCCGCCCACCACCACCCCGCAGTGGTCGCCGTGGCCGGCGCCGGCTCTCGCCGCGCCTCCTGCGCCCACCGCCGTGGTTGCCGTGGCCGCTGCAGCAGCTGCTACCCACCGCCACCACCGCCCCGCCCTGGCTGCAGTGGCAGCCACCGCTCCTGGCGGCCTCCGCCGCGCCTGGCGCTCCGCCACAGCAGCCGCTGCCGCTGCCCGGTGCGACACTGCAGCAGCCACCGCCGATTAGCTTCGGCCCCGCATCGACCGCGCCGGCGGGAGTCCCGATCCACCAGATCAAGTTCCCGCCGTCGCCATCACCGCTTCTCCAGGGCGTCCCCATCCAGCAGATCAAGTTCCCGCCGTCGCCGTTACCGCTTCCGGCTTGGCTCACTACCTGCCACGTGTCGGCGGCGGTGAGGCTGCAGGCTGCTGCGCGCGGCCTCCTAGCGCGTCTGCGTGTGCGGGAGATGCGTGGTCTGCAGCTGCAGCTCCTCCCAGTTGCGCTTCGCTGCGCAAAGGACCTCGATCTCGTCCACTGCGTCGAGGATCTTGGGCATGTTGTTTTCCCCACGGACAGCGACCTCAAAGTCTGCGACATCGGCGGTTGGGGGGGCGCACCCCTCCTCGCCATTCTCCATCGACAGCCCTCCACTCTTCTCTGTGCGGTGCAGACCAACAGCAGTCCGGCGGGGAGAAGGCATGGTGTCACCGACAGGAGCGCACCATGTAGCACCACTGCATTCCGCCGCCGGCCGCCGCGAGGGCGCCTCTGCTGGTCACTCTTGCGACCACTTTCAGGTGGCCATACACATGCACTCCTTTTGTCCAGATGGTGTCCATGGGATCCAGGTGGCTGTACACGTGCACGTCCGACGTGCGGATGGTGTCCACTTTATGTTCAGGGGTCCCAAATAAAGCGTCCCAGTCCATTTCAGGTTGAGAGTAATAAAACAAGCCGAGATGTAAAAGGCTTGTTTTTAGGTGTTAGGTGTTAGGTTTGTGTTGCGTCGAGTCATGGTTATAAGTTGGTTAGGCTGCAGCTCGAGGACAAGCTGCATGTCCAGGTGGGGTGTAGTGTTAGAGTACATAATGCGGCTAATGGGCCTGGGCTGGCGGTATAGCCCTTTAGTCTTAGGGTTAATTAGAGATAAGGGTCGCTTGCTTAGGAGTCAAGTAAGCCTTGCTTGGGAGTCAAGTAAACCTCTCTATATAAAGAGAGGAGATGTATCAATCTAATCAAGCAAGAATTGAGAAGGAAATCCCTTCCATCTTGCCCGGCCGTGGGCAAAAGTCCCCCGGCCGGCCCTCTCGCGCCCTCCTTCTAGCAGCGCCATAACAACTTCTTTCAAGACAACTTCAGATAGAACTGTTTTTAGAGAACATGCAAATAGCACAAGAAAACATGTCATAAATAGGTGAGTAATTCCTAGGAGGGGAACTTTTGGTCTATGGGGACATATGCACCCTATATGGGAAAAAAAATTAGTAATTCAACAAAAAGTCAAAAATTCCTGAAAATATTTTTGAAATAAACTTGACCTTCTATTGTACTCGTGAGAAATAAAATCCACAAAAAAATATATCCTTTTGACTTCTTTTCAAAAAAGACAAATTTTTGGCCAAAATAGTGTGAATAGTGACCTATAATAGCAAATAAATTTTGTCTTTTTTGCTGTGAGGTCAACTTTTGTTTTTTTTTCGTCGACATTTATATATCAGTGCAAAAGTAAGCCAAATGTTTTGTCAAAATAGTTCTTACCTATTTTGACTTTTTATTAAAATATTAAAAAAAAATCCCCATATAGGGTGCATATACAACCAGGAACCAAAGTGTATTTCCCGTAATTCCTAACCATATTATGTATAAGAAGGTACTCCCTCCATTCCTAAATATTTGTCTTTCTAGACATTTCAAATGACTACTACATACGGATGTATGTAGACATATTTTAGAGTGTAGATTCACTCATTTTGCTCCGTACGTAGTCACTTGTTGAAATGCCTAGAAAGACAAGTATTTAGGAACGGAGGGAGTATTTCACATTTTCCCTAACAGAGTTTCATATTTCATACCATACAGCTGTAAGCAACATCACACATCTGATTCCCCAAAGTAGATAATTCCCAATCAAGTACACCTATCACTCGATCCTGTAAAGAAACAGAAACGATATTTTCAGATCAATCAAACAGAAGCAATAATCATATAAAATATTTAAATAGTGTAAAGTTGTTAGGAGATTGCATAAATACCTCAGTTGGGTGAAAAACAAGGTTATCAACACGATAATCACCATGAACAAGGCCAGTTCCCAATCCTGTTGATGAATCTTCTTCTGGTATATTTTCTTTCAGCCAATCAATCAGATCAAGCATCTTCTGATAACGCGCGGGCTTCCCTTCACCAGTTGAATGAAGATATTGTTTCCCCCATCTGTCTACCTACCCAGTAAACAGTAAGCATCTTTAGAAACAAATGGAATATCACATTCACTGGTATCAATGTATCATTATCCATAACATGACAACAAGAATTCCATTTTTTATTTGTTAATTTAATCAATCAAGTCCACATAAGAAAGCATTTGTGAAAAAAGGACAGCACATTTGCTTGTAGAATTCTTAATCTGCTTAACTGCCAAAGTGCAAAAAAAAAGACAAGGTAGTCAAACTGATTAAGAACTCTATAAGCAAATCGGAAGTGTTTCCAAGTATCATTGCTTTGCTTCGCTGTTGATAGTAACTAATCACAAACCCTCTGGAGGCATATCAAAGGCTTGTTGGTGTTTCATTCATTTATCCTTACTAAACCAGATATTAGATGCACATAGAATGTGTTAAGTTGATATATGCATGATTCCTAGAGCTTCCTACTAGATGATGAGGTGCTTGAAGAGTAGCCCTGTGAATGCCAAAAGAGCCAACTACTACGTGGCTCTACCAATCATATATCAACAACCTTTTTGGGACTTGGCTAAACGGGGTACAGCCTAAGTTAGCGGTGCATATTCGAGTCGGAGTGTGTGCATTACTTTGGGCCATATAGAACTGCCGGAGTGACGCGATTTTTAACAGACAAAACATCACAAATTTTTGCAGGTAATCGACAGATCAACTGGCTGGATCCGTATGTGGTCGTTACTCAACCGTGCGGAAGCCAAGGAGCATATGGCTTATGGGTGCAACCGATGGGAGACGGTAGCATGGGATACCTACAACCGGTTTGGATGGTGGTCCAACAACAGGATAGGTGTATAGGCATCTAGTTCTATTTTTTGTCGGTTGTGGCTTCGAGTTCTCCCTTTATTTATCTCTTGATGAGTTTTTGTATCGTACTACACACTTGTTGGACCTTTTGGTTAACAAGATGGCTGCATGCATCGCTTTGATGCAGAGGCCGGGGGTAATCCTCCTTTTCTAAAAAAAAAACGTGACTCTACCAAGCAGGTTGAATTTGATAGGTTATTTGTCAATGAGAAGCTGGACAGCAACATGCTGAAGTTTGAGCGTGTCAAATCCGGTGATCAGTGGCTTACGGTTTCATTAAGCGGATAGATCCCAGTGAGGATAATTGTGTAATTATCTCCATGTTCATCGGTTTTTCCTCTCAGGGACAATAAATAATGTTCCATGCAAGCTAATGCATAAGAGCATTGATAAACGTTTGAAAGTGCAGTAATTAGCTCTTTTTATGAAGGACAAACTAGAGACGAAATGGCTAAAGTTACATTAGAAGTGTAGAGAAGTATTTCGACAAACAGTAGAGAGGTTAAAATGACATATTTCAAAACAGAAGGGGTAATAAGTGTTTGAGCGGTGGTCTCATGATGATATGTATTGGAGTCTAGTTGTAATCATAGAAATGTAAATAAAGACTGTCCGGTCCTGAAGGACAATACATAATTATGCCCCTAGTTTTCTGTACAATTAGAGGTAGATTGACCTAAAAGCAACACCAAAGTACTTTAGTTTATATCTCCCCAAGAGGCATAGTTCATCCTTCAAAATTAAGCTACACGTGAGACTTGTACTTAGTGTGAGAGTACAAAAGCTTTTACTCCCAGCATTGCACCCTAGGAGAGGAGAGTTCTCTTATGCAACTCAACTCAATGATAATGGAAATGGATTTGATTTACTTTTGTCCTCAGAAAACAGTCAGGGGAGGGAGGTAAATACTCCATAACACTTACTTGTCTTTTGCAATAATTGTCTCTTTTTCCATACTTCTGCAGTCCAACTGCGGTCGCATCAATTTTGTGTATAGCAGCCAAAGTTTTCGCAGCAGCCAAGTATATATTCCTCCGTTTATCTGGGGTTATTCCCTGTGTAAGAAATGGGTACAAGAGATCAGAAAACTACCATGAATATAATCATTGCCAATTTCACACATTCATTTCCTTAAACTGGAATTATGGGAAATCTGATCCCAGCTCTCAAAGTGGCGTACAGGAGCGAGGGGCTTGGAAAGTGTCATTGCCTTTTACAGTTTGTGTTTAATATAACTCTTGTGGGTTCAAAGCAATGCTAAGGTTTCTAGTTGTCGATGCGATTTTAAGACTGCTCTCTGTATATTCCAATACATTGGATATGAGCACAATAACACTGTGTTTGTGCTAAAACCACTACTATGGTAAACTAGGAAAATGTCTGGTGATAGGCAAATACTGTCCAGATTCCTCATGGAAGCGTTAGCTACTAACATGTAACCTAACAGGTTGATGAACTGGTCAATAAATCTTAAGAATCGGTAACAATAAGAACACTTAGTAAGAAGCGTACCGTTAACTTGTTATTAAGATATAATGCTCCTTCCAGATACTCCATTATGTAGAATGGGGTTCCGATCACACTGGCATCAGTGCAAAGGCAAAACACCTTAGGGACAGGAACATCCGTGTAGGCACCCAAAGCTTTGAGAACCTGCGTCCATAACAGAACAGATCAGACAATAAACTCACACCAGTTCAGAGAAGGGAGCAACATCACATGAGATGCATTTCGCATCAACATATCATGTAAACCCAGTATGACATACGACAGCTATTTAAAGCCAAAATATCACAATCGTTTTGCTCTAAACAAATATGACAACTGCTCTGATAAATCTCCTAATAATCACACAACAGCTAGAAGGCCCAAATGGATGTTCATAAGCACCCAAAACGAACTGTTCGGTTAACTGAGACCAAACATTACATGTACAATTTCATCAATCAGAGAAGAGGTAGAATTAGAATGACTCCCTTCCGAGTTCCGAAGTAGACGGTACTTACCACTGTAGCACAACCACATAAGCCCGAGCATAAGCAACGCCTAAGACTATAAGAGCGTCTCTATCCCATCCCAGATCGAACCCAGTTTTCGCAGCGGATTAAATCCAACAAAGCCGGGGAACGGGAACAGGAGCAACAGCAACCCCGCGAACCGAACTGGGAAGCGGAAGGATCTGGGGGCGAACCTGGAACTCGCGCTCGACGGCGTGGGCGGACTGGAGGATGGCGCCGGCGGGCTTCTTCCGCAGCACGTAGCGCCGGGCCTCCCCGCCGGGCGCGGAGGCCTGGATGCAGTAGGTGGGGTTGGACTGGCCGTGGCCGAACTGCGTGAGGGCGAGCGACGGCGCGGGCCCGGGGAAGCCCGGGACGTGCGCGGCCGCGTAGCGCAGCAGCGCCGCCTCGTCCAGCGCCTGCGCCGCGTGCACCGGCCGCAGCAGCTCCGAGGTCATCGTCGCCATCCCGCTCGCTCGCCAGTCACCAGCCCCCGGGATTCGATTGCGGGCGGAGCGGGCGGAGGACGGGGGGGGGGGGGGGGACAGGGGACGACGACTGTGGAACAGCTCGCTTCGCCCTCTCTGTTTTTTTTCCTCCTTTCTTGTTTCGGCGGGCCTTGATGGCTGATCGTGGCCGTTGCCGGCCCGCACGGAGTTGCGTACTTGCGTGCGCGCCTCGTAAACATCGGCGTATATGCGTACTTATCTCGGATGATGCGACTTTGGGCGAACACGATTGGTTTCGCCATTTTGCTTTCGTTGCCGGCTTGCCGAACTGGGAGTCCGGAACGCGACGTGACAGGCTTGGATTGGATTCGGTACGGTGGTGGCAGGGAGAATATCCGGTGGAGCCGCCTTGTGGTGCTTTTTCGGTAAAATGAAATTTGTCATCTGAAAAGAAAGTTGCCATTCAAAATGCTCGGAGCTGCCATGTGTTCGTGTCACACGTGTGGCATTTTATCGGGTCCCTTTCTTAAGGGCCTTTTGGTGCTACCCTGTACCGATCGATAAGAAAAATACTACACTCTATAAGCACTTAATAAAAAAATCCCCTAAAAACGTTTAATAAAAAATCTAAAAATAATTTAGCATGCATACAAAATGTACGTTGGCACGTCACAAGATTTTAAATTCGGATTAGACCTACAAATTTTGAAACAGAAAATATAAAATCTTCCATCAGGCACAAAAAAATGAGAAATAAATCTTCTTATTTATTTATTTATTAGCACAACCAAATCTTATTTTTTTAGTTGGTACAACCAAATCTTCTTATGAATAGTACTCTTTTTATATTGGTCCATAAATTTGGCCCATTTACGCGATGGGTGCTGAATTTGTTATTTTTGTTTCTTACTCTTTTTGTGACACTATAGATATACGCTGTGTGTACATGCTAAATTATTTTTCCGGCTGTGCCGCCACAAGGATGTTTTATTATTCAATTCTTTTTGTTATCAAAATTATGTTTTTAGGGGTTTTTGTTGAAAAAATAATTTAGCGACGTGACAGGCTTGGATTTGGTGCGGTCGTGGCATCCGGCTGCGTGGCACGATCGGACTACCAGTGCCCGGCAAACGGAAAAAAATTCTCTCCCCGTGCATACCTTGTGTGAGATGACGCCACGTGGTCCACCTGGCGATCCGACGATTCGCCGCTGAGACGCTCAGTTCGTTGGTTCTCGGCTCGGCAGCCCCTGCGCTCGGCTCCAAAACTTGCCATGTATGATTACGGCTCCCGTCAGTTACGCATGGATTGATTCCAAACAGATATGCAGGAAGATTGCTAGCTTCAGCCTCTTCGGTGCAGCGGCCATTCGATCGTGAATCTCTCATGGCTGAGAGACCGGAACACGGTCATGTACGCGATGGAACTATCGGCGAGTTTGCCGGCTCAACGCTTACTACAGTGGTCGGAACGGTAAACATGTCGGCTACTAAACAGAGTTTTCTGTGTGCAGACAGGTTGAGTAGCCTGCTGTTGCAGAGGTTTTCATGAGTAATATGCTTTTCCCTGCAGAAATCATCAACTGTAAAGTTGTAGCTATTCTCAAGGCAAAACTATTGTAAAAGTTTGAAAATTTGGGAGTGCTGATTTATTTACAATATAAGTATTTTTCCAAACTGCCTGTGATAAAAGGTTCTCAGATTTCATACTCAAAATTAGCCTGACTTCAACTGAAGTTTAGGCCTAAACAAAAAGATATAGCATCTTCGCTACAGTTGAACAGCAAATCAGAGAAACTAGAGATACAATCATAATTTTTTAGGCATCTGGACAGATATTTTGCAAGAAGTAAGATGGACATTTCATTAGCTGTCATTCATTGAAATTCTGTCATTTACATAATTTGGTCCTCGCAATCTAAGGTTACTCATTATACCAGCAGGAACCTACATAATGTTTGACTGATTTTGCCGCGGAACATGAGCTGCTTCCTTGACATATTTACATGATGAATGTTACACAACAAATTTCAGTCAGGGCCGGCCCTGAGAGGGGGGGCGGCCGCCCCGGCCCCCAAAATCCAGGGGCCCCCACCCAGGTATGCAAGAACTAGGCCTAGGTAGGCTATGGGCCTATGTCAGGAAAAAAATGAAAGGGCTGGGCGCTAGGCTTCACGCAGTAGCGCAGCAAGCAGCAGGCCGATCGCTTGCCGAGATCGATTCAACCGGGAGCGAGTCCTTCACGTGGAAAAAGGGAGCAATCGACGCGAGCCTTTCCAATTCCATCACGGCAATCAGGTCGGTGCAGCTATTCGAGCCCTAAGCCGCCGCCGCCCGACGTTAGTACTGGTACTGCCGCCTCCTCCCTCATGTGTCCTGGTAATTTCCTTCCTGATTAGCTGCTGATTTCAGTTCTTAGGGCCCCCATCTGCAATTCTATATAGGCAGTTAGGAACACGTATAATCTAGTTCCCGCTGATTTCAATTCCACGGACCTCGATCTGTAATTCTGTGTAGGTACACGCACTAACACTCATCACCAAATTGACCATTAGGTATAACATATTGCCGTTCCTTGATGCATAAGCCGATACTTTTCAAAAATTGATGCAACTTTTTTTCCAGCATTGTGTTATCATGTCGTAAAGGAAACAATACGTATACATCGGGTAGCGATAAAAGGAAAATAAAGAAAGCCGTGGATAAATTGGTACAATCACGGCGCGGAGATATGCACAAATTCCTCAAGAGTAAAAGTGATGCTTCCACTGCTTCGGTAAACCAAGATGATGAGTTGGCGATGTTTGCCATCGAGGAAGAGCAGTAACCTATTTGGAATTCAAAATATGATCAACGAGAAGAAAATGCTGACACCAACATCGGTGATAACAATGTAAGTGGCTTCGAGAATGTAGGTAATTCATCAGATGCACATGCACAATCTGCTAGTCTTGATGAACAACATGTTCATGCTCCTGATATTTAAGATCCAAGAAATTAGGATAATCATAATAATAAAGCAAGATACATCCTAGTTGAGAAAGGGATGTCGGAGAGAAAAAACGGAATACCATGTAGAAGAAGCAGGAAGACATTTTTCATAGGCTCGTTATTATGAAATTAAGCAATGGAAAGCAACATGATAAAAAGTGGCTAGTTTATTCAAAAGATGCCTGACAAAGTTTTTTTTGCTTATGTTGTAAGATTTTCTATTGTAGTGTTTCTTATGGAGATTTTCGAGCATGTCAGAGAAGTTGATTGCTATCATAATATCTTCATTGCTTATCCAGTCTTATTTACTATGCCCGTCACGGTCGCATCGGCCGAAAAAAGCTTTTAGAAGTTGAATTTATTGAAAAATTATTCGAGGTCAACAATGACTCATGAGAGGTTAAATGGCTTTGCTGCGTTATGAATCAAGAAGAAATTATTGGATGAGATTGACATCGACCCTATCATAAGTGGCTTTGCATTGAGGGATGTAGAAGAAAATTTAAAGGTAATATGTATAAATTATTTGATTCGCATACTGATTCATAATATTTCATGCATACATATTTCATTGTTATTATTATGATGTCTATATGAAGGGCCCCGAGTTTTAGTTTCGCCCCGGGCCCCCAAAATCTCAGGACTGGCCCTGTTCACAGTTTTACATATGATATCATCAATTATGATGCTAGTATGGGATCTATCTTGCCGCACTCTTCATCTTGTTGATGAACGACAAGCAAGCTGATGCCTTTTCCATTTTCTGAAACATGCTTGTGCTGCAAAGTTCAGAGCATGTCTTATAGCTAAAGCTTCAGCTAGTTCTACATTTTCCCACTTGATGAACGAAGCCTACTCTGGCTGCTTGTACAGATCTTAGGTGATCTTAGATTATCACGCCTTGTGTGGGTGTAGTTGAACAAGAAACAATCAGGAAGCATTCCATCATCTCCAATGGTTTCCTTTCAGTCTCCTTTTCTGCAATGCTGAAGTGGTTCCCAAATCTTCTGCAAAGAACCGGTTTCAAGTTTATTCAGTTAGACAGTGAAGTATACACATGTGTTATGCATGACATCGCAGCTTCAAAGTGACAAACATGGAAGAGAGTTTTGTCTAGGGTGAGACAATATTAATCTTTGCGTTGTCATTATTTACATCATCAAGGTTTTTCTGCTGAAACCAACGTTTCCTGGCAGCTAAGGTACTGCACGGTGATTAATCAAATGTTAATGGTCACCACTTCCACTAGAACGAAATAGATTGACACTAGAAGCAAAAAAAGGGAATATGCGGATTTGGAGGCGTACCTGTGTCGCTTGGCTGCCGGCCGCGCTCCCGCTGTCCTGTGTCGGACGAGGGGCAGGTCGGGGACGAAGGAGATGACGAGCGGCAAGCGGACGATCAGCCGGTGGCGAATGACGGAGGCGACTGCGCCAAGGGATGGAATCCGGCTGCGGCGGCGACAAGAGATGCGCTGACTCCAGTCCAGATGGGGTGCAGGTCGTGCGCCTAATCCCAGCCGAGCCGAAGTTTTGGAGCCGAGCGCAGGGGCTGCCGAGCCGAGAACCAACGAACTGAGCGTCTCAGCGGCGAATCGTCGGATCGCCAGGTGGACCACGTGGCGTCATCTCACACAAGGTATGCACGGGGAGAGATTTACATTCCCGGCAAACGGGGTGTACCGGTGTAGTATTTGGATTGGGATTAACTTTTTGGTTTTAGTTTGGATGGGCTGTGCGGAACTGTTTAATAAAGCCACCCACTCACACACACACACACACACACACACACACACACACACATCTCCCGCCAGCTCCTAGTCTTGTTGCTGGAAGCACCGCTCGCTCGTCACCCCACAGCCTTGCAGCTTTGGTCACAACAGTCAACTCGTTACCCGCTCAAAGCATCGACGCTTTGCCGGCAACGGTTGCAACACGTTGTCGTTGGTCGCAACATCCCATGGGCACCGTCACAGCTCGCCTTCAGCCACCAACTTGCAGCGGTGGTGGTAGCCTAGGTAGTGTTCCCCCTGCAAGTGCAACAATACCTCGCTAGCCAGCCGACAATTCCGCTCGTGGAGTGGTCGGGATAGGCTTGTAGCAGTGCCTTGGTCGCGGCCTTGCGGCATGGCGGAGACAAGCTCGCAGCACATATTGTGCGCAGCGCGGCGCCGATCTTGCAACATGCACCCTAACTTTAGAGCCTCAACGCAATGAGGCCGAAGGGGGAGGTTGGGCCGATGACTTGCAAGAGAGAGGAGGAATGGAGGATCAGGTTGTCGTTGGAAAATAAACGACTTGCTTGGATTCTCATGCGGTAAAGAGAGGGCGGTGTGTGGGCCTTACTGGGACGCATGACATGCGTGGAGGCGGTATTTGACCAAGTTTGTACCAAAAATTATTGGCATTCATAATATAGCATTACCATCATTAGATTCATCATGGAATATATTTTTATATTATATTTATTGTGCATTGTAGATGTGGATATTTTCCAATACGGTTTTCGCCCGAGAAAAAAAAACTTTGCAAAGTTTGACTTCAAACAATTTTAATATGCAGAGTAAAAAGAAAAGAGACGGTACTGAGTTGTACTCCCTCAGTTAGTACAAAAGTCGAGTCACTTATTTTGAGACGGAGGGAGTAGTACATAACGCTTACTTGCTGAAGAAAATGCGCATAACTTGCTCGAATGATAACGACTATATCACGTGCAATTAAGCGATGCGACGCGAGCTTAGCCGTCAAGTCAGACGGATCTCCAGGTCAGACAAAGGCCCCGATGCATAACCCGTCGACGGCCGCGGCATTCGGTGGGCCGCCGTCGGGTTATTACGCATTCCATTCGGCAGGACAGCAGTGCATTACCCAGACTGTTCAGCAGCGCACGCATCGCTGCCAACACGCATGGCGCGGCTGCGGCTCCGCACAGGGCTTCCTGAAAGCAGAGCAAAGCAGAGGCGGCGGCCACGCCAGACCAGACCAGACCACGCGTCTGCGATGATGAAACCCGGGGGTCCGAGACTGTCGTAGGCTCGTAGGCCAGGGAGTTGTTAATTCTATCTGAACTAAAGGCGGCACGGTGAGCAGATGATCTCGGGCCCGGTCGGCCGGGATCACGCGCACGCGACGCACCGTCTCACGGTCACCACCCGAGCAAAACAGCGGCGCGCGGCGATGCGGCGTCCACCGATTCGCCCGTCCGAGGAAGCTGCCCCGACGGGACGGCCGCCGTCACGTTCCACCTCCGAGGAATTCACTCACGGGCGAGTCCTCGCTCGGCCCCTCTACTTAAGCGCGCGCCGCACACGACTCACATCACCTCACCTCTCCTGCCACTACCACAGCAGCGCCACCTTTCTTCTACAGAACTCGATCATCTCCTACACCAGATCCAGCGCTCTCCTCTACTTGCTCTATAAGCAGCATACACCATGTGTGGCGGCGCGATCATCTCCGACTTCATCCCGGAGCGCGACCACCGCGGCGGGAGCAAGCGGAGCCTCTGCACCGCCGACTTCTGGCCAAATGCCGCCGGCGCCGGCGCCGCGTTCGACGACCCTACCGGCCACCACGACTTCTACCCAGCCGACCTGACCGGCGCCGGCGCCTTCACGCCTGAGCACCAAGGTACCATCACGTTCTAGCATCACGCCAAGCACTTGCTCCTACGTACTATCTGTGCCCGAACGTACCGTGAAAACCTTCTGCCTTCCGGCGTGCGTGCGTGCGTGCAGCGGAGGAGGAGCCGAGCAGGAAGCGGGAGCGCAAGACGATGTACCGCGGCATCCGGCGGCGGCCGTGGGGCAAGTGGGCGGCGGAGATCCGCGACCCGGCCAAGGGCGCGCGCGTCTGGCTCGGCACCTTCGCCACCCCCGAGGGCGCCGCGCGCGCCTACGACCGCGCCGCCCGCCGCATCCGCGGCACCAAGGCCAAGGTCAACTTCCCCAACGAGGACCCGCCCCTCGACCTCGACGACTACGACGTCGCCAACGTGGCCGGCTTCTTCCACCAGCCGTCGTACATGGCCGATGCCGCCGCGCCGGTGGCAACGCTGGCGACGTACGCGCACCAGCAGCAGGACGAGCCCGGGATGGAGCTCTGGAACTTCGACAACATCAACACCCAAGTGCCTATGTGATACTAGATACAAACTGTTCGTCCCTTCTGCATGCATGTAATATTGCCTTTACCTAATTATTATTAAGCTTGTCATGAATTATGATTTGTTTTTGACAGCCACTGTCATCGGATCTAACGAACACTGAAAAGTTACATTGGAAAAGTAGAATGAGCACAAGCAGCGTAACACCAACGACACTGCAAACGGAGACAACTTCTGATACTAGGAATGATATTCATAACTGGATTGCAAGCATGGTCTCAAGTTGCAAAATACTGAAACAAGAATGAACTGGTTCTGAATACTCATCGACACAAGACTCTGACATCTAAAGCAGTATGATTCTGGTACCCAGAAAAGTGAAGATTGACCGGTAATAGCAAATGTGACAAGGGTGCCGAAAATTCCACGGCTTAAACCTTGAAGCCCCTGCTGTTCCTCCTTCCTCTTGCCTTCTCGAATTTCCTGCCCTTGGAGCGGACATATGGCTTGGTGTGGCTGTGTGGCACTCCTGGAGCCTTGCCAAAGTGCCTAACAGCTTCCCTGGCGTTCTTGGGACCCCTCAGGAGAAGCTATTAAGAAAATGTAAACTGTTAAAATGGTTGTCTATGGCATTTATCCATGAATAACGCTTCAAAAGCATGCACCTCATATTGAGGTTCATCACTAATTTATGGGAAGGGGGAAACCATCATCATACCACATGTTTGACACATCTCAAAACAAAAGAAAAAGGATACCGTAAATCAGAGCAAATACCTCTACATGACTACAATACCAAAGATTCTAGCATCAGTAGCATGTACTAAAGTCTAAAGACACGGCAACGCAATGAAATCATAAAGACCATGTCAAGAAGGAACAGCGGCAACAACACACACACTGAATTATCACGTACTCCCTCTGTCCGGAATTACTTGTCGTAAAAGTGGATGAATCTAGACATATTTTAAGTTCTAACACATACATTTCTATTCATTCCGCGAAAAGTATCCAGGACAGAGGGAGTACTATGAATCAACAAAGATTTACATTACTATTTATGCAAAGAGAACATATGCAAGTTTTAAACAACTCTTAACAAAGGAAAATAAAGTAGACAAGACCTCGTAACCAAGACCGCAACTACTACCATAAAATAAGCATATGTACATATTTGACCATTAAGATTGACTTTCTCAGTGAAAAGATATAGTAGTTAAATAATCATCAACAAGTTAGTTAAAGTTGGAAATTTGACCAGCTGTCCGGCACAACCATGAAAAAACTGCAATTGGCTGTAGGTACACGATATAGATTTAGACAGATATATCAACTTCGTTTATGTGTACCCTTAACACCTGACAATAGGAAAACCGATGAATCAGAAAAATAATACATCGTTCCTTGAATACCCTACCACAACCTACACCTAAAAGTCTCTCTGTAACACACTATGAGCATGAACAATAAACTTGGTTTTCTCCACCTGCAGGAGTCTAGCATACTTAATAGTTCAAACAATAGAATTGTCTGCTTCGATTGTAAAGCTTTGGATACTACCTCATGCAATATAAAATGCATCAAACAGCAATATTAGCAAATACAGTAGCTAAAAAAGGAGAACTCAAGCCATACCGTGTTCTGTCCAAGCGGAGCACGGAGCGCGAGCTGGTCAAAGGTAAGGCACTCGCCACCGGCATTGACAATCCTTGCCCTCGCCGTCTCGGTGAACCTGAGCGCGGCCACCTTCATTGCCGGTATCTCGTAGACCCTCTGGTCATCGGTGATGGTGCCCACTATCACAGCGATCTTGTCCTCCTACACGCGTGTCACAACCACAAACACCGCCCAGGTAAGCTTCACATGGATTCATCCTGACCAAAGGTAAACAAAAAATGGCACCGCGCGCGAGAGAGGGATACCTTCCCCTCCATGAACCTGACGAGGCGGCGCATCGAGAGCGGGGGGCGGTTGGTCTTGCTCATGAAGAGGCGCTTCAGGATCACGGCGTTGAACTGGCTCTTGGTCCTCCGCACCAGGAAGCGGTAGAGCTACGAACAGGAAATCCAATTGCGGTAAATCTGAATCCCTGAGCAGTAGACGGGGGTGCTGCGGTGACACCGGATCGAAGGGGGACTGACCTTGACGAGCAGCTTGAGGTACACATCGTCCGATTTGGGCGCCGTGCGCTTGGTCCTCTTGTTGCGGCCGCCGGCGACGAGGTCGATACCCTGGGTGCCACGGGAACGGATGGTGTCAGCTAGGCGTACAGTTCAGAGGAAGACGAGGAGGAGGGAGCGGAATGAGAGATTACCATGGTTGCGCGGTGGAGGCTGCAGCAGCGGCGAGGGTCAGGGCGGCAGCGGCAGCGGCAGCGGCGGCGGCGGGACGGGTGCTAGGGTTTTGGATGGAGTGAGGAGTGGAGTCTAAATATGGTGGTGTGGGCGGAGAATCGTTTGGGCTGGGCCTAAATTGGTGGTCTTTGTTTCTTTCGTTTGGGCCCAAAGAAGCCTTCCTTGTTCCTTAACGGATGACGAGTTTTCCCTCCAAAAAAAAAAATCAAGTGAAGAGCTTATTGCCTCCAAAAGATGGTGAAGAGCTTATTTCCAAAAAAAAAGTAAAAGTGAAGAGCTTATTGTGCTGGCGATAGCCAGATGATATTTCTCTCTCTCTCTCTCTCTCCACTTGGAACATGTGATCAAGGTGAGTCGTGCACTCGTGCTCAACTATTTGAAGTTTGGATGTTCAGACAGACGAAAATGGAGAAGAACCTTTTCATTCGATCATGTAATATTTCGTTTGGCATCTTGCAATAAGGAGGTGGTACATTTTTTTTTGCAACGATGATGCTTCTGTTGGTGCTTGGTGGAGCTGACTTATGCGCCGGTGGTTTATTGTTTTGTTGTGATTTAGAGTCGGAATCACAGTGCAAAACCTGGTGTTATGTCTTTCTTGTTACTATAAATCATAGGCACCCATCGCAAAAAAAGAAGAGAAGAAGATTAGGCACGCTTTGTAGCGCCGGGAACATGTAGGCTTGACATGCGTTAGGAACTCTGAAGTAGATAGCACAGCAGAAAAAGAGACATGGATCAGCCCAAATTCCACCCATAACTTGCTGAGGGGCTTAGAACTGCTCTAATAAACACATGCAAGGAGATTGTGCACCATTGCGCTATTGCTATATGGTTTGTTACGGCTCATGGCTTGCAGATGACAAAATAACCAGCATACAACATTTTATGGCCTGGTCAAAACAGATTATTCTCACTGGACTAGAGCTCCTTGGTGATGCATTAATTTTACGTGTGGTTTATTGTTACTTTCAGTAAACAACCTGCTCTTCCCATTTTTCCCACTGGAGCAGAGTACTGACATTTGCATATCTACTATAGGTCTCTGGATTCTTGTCTTTCTCTAACCACCATGGTGGACAAAATAATCTGAAATCCAATTGTATGAAGCACATCTGAGATGGCCTTTGTCCACCTAGATGCACCAACGTAATAAAGGCAAAAGCACGAAGCAATGGAGATGAAGGGAAGCAACAGAAATTACCTTGTGGTATCTGAGATGTGGCGACGTGGACCGAAAACAAAAACAAACAAAACTGAAGCTGGTAACTTCTACAGTAATACACAATGACATTCATTTAGATGCATGGACGAGAGAAAAAAGAGTTGTGATGCCAATAAAGATTGCATGTCAGAACAGTTCACCATGTTAAATGAGATGACTACTATCACATCTAGGCTGTCAACAAAAAGAAGACAACAATGGGTAACTACATTAGTCATTTTTGTTACACTGCACAAAACCAAACCAATACTCTTCTCTTTGGTGCTTTGCTCCTCATCATACTTTCTAGAGTTCTAGTTTCATTCCAACCTTTATAAGACTGCAATCATCTATAACAGAAGTAACCAGCAAAGAAAGCAGAGGGGGGGAAGTTCAACCACTCCCGATTACATCCTAAGCAAAGGTAGCCACAGCTCAAAATCTCTGGCATACGAAACCAAGCGCATTACAGAAGCAAAAAACAACAGCGCTATGCTCGAACACCTCAGTCATGACTAGCAAATCAAGGACAGATGATCTTTATCTCCAGTCTTGGGACCCAAAAGATCCAACTACTCCTCGCACGGAACACCTCAGCTTTGACTAGCTCCAGTGATCTTGCTTGTTGTTTTCAAGAGTCCTTCACCTGCCAAATCAGACAAACAATCAATTCAGTAAACCACTCGAAAAATGACATCAATGGGTTCAGCAGGCTACTTCTGCTGGAAGCATGCAAGGTTGTGTGCTTTCCATATGTACTCTAGAAGACAGATGCTACCCCAACAGTGCAGACCGTCCTAGATTCAGCCCCCATGCCCTTTAGCCAAATATGGAAGCATGATTCAGGATCACTGAAATTAAACCCTATCCCAGTTGACACACCAACAACATTCCATACAAACCTAGCAAGGGGACAATAAGAAAATAAGTGCTTGATACTCTCATTCCGTGCAAACCTAGCCAGGCATCAAGTTTTCGGATCATACTAGCCTCCAGGAAATCAAGGTTACAAGCTTCCAAAGCAGCAAAAGAAACAGGGACTCCTAGGTACTCAAGGGGAAGAGTTCCAACAGGGCAGCCAAAAACATCAGAGTAAATTCAGCAACTGAATTCCCCCCCCCCCCCCCCCCCTCTTAGAATAGTTCAATTTCAGTCCAGACATAAGCTCAAACATATAAACAGAAGGTTGAGATTAATAGCTTTATCAGGATCATGACTAACACATAAAATCGTGTCAACCTTAACTAGAATGTGTAATTAGAATTAAAATGAGCAATCTGGATAGGACCATTTGACATCACAAAGCATCAACTGGCATTGGTTTAATATCAACAAATCATGTCGTATTCTTGGATATCTTAGGTCTATTCTATGGACATGTTGGATTCATTTATGTAAGACAAGAGTTGCGTGAGTAGAAAAGAGTCAAGATAAGGTACTCTTGAATTGGGCATGGGTTAGGGCGGACATAAATGACAATGAAATGATAGATTAGGAAGACTTTAATAGATTACACATGTACTAAGACCGAGTGCAACCCAGGCAAAAGGTTAGATAAATTTGGATATGGTATGTGTGCAACTGTCATAACATACTAAATATTGTTCTGGTAGCAAGAGTAATGATCTGACACACAAAAATCATGTTAAGTACGTAATAAGTTGGTTCAGTTAAGCGTAAAGATACAAGTACCACAAAGTCACATGTACACACATTCAGAATGTAAACTATGATTCCCCACAAAAAAAAAATGTAAACTATGATAGCAGCAAAGTGAAATGGGATATTTTAGAAGTTTTCAGAGAACGTATTCCTATAATTTTGCATGATAGCCATGACAGTACTATATATGAAACTGAAATCATATTTGTGAGTATGTGAATCAAGATGATGTGATTGAATGACCACGCCCCACCAAAGCAAGTTACGCTCAATCTCGCTGATAACTAGATTTTCATAGACAACCAGATAGAGCAGTTATAATGTTATACAAAAATCTACAGTACGTGACATACCCACAATCAAATCATTATGTGAATTGCAACATGCTGCTAACAGCACAACATTACAGTACTAATCCAAGCGCGATTACGAACTCGATCCACATTGCAAACTCTAAGACCAGGTTGAGGAGCCCTTCCTGATGCACCCCGGCGGCCTTTCCGACCCCAGACTACGGCCATGAGCGGAGAGGAGAGGAGGGGAGGGAGCGGCGGTTCGTACCTACGCGGAACTGGCGTCGTTGTCTCGGTCGACACCGGGAGAGGTGTCTGGAGTCGCGGACGGATCGGAGTCGGTGGCCGCGCCGAGCACCCGAGGGGCGGGGCGCCCTGGGTCGGGATTGGCCCCTGCGGACTCGCCGAGGGAGCCAACCCCCGGTGTGGAGGAGGCGGCGGCGGTGTCGTCGTCTCCCCGCGCCCTCTTCACGCCCCGCGGCGCGGCTTCCACGGAGGGAGACGACGAGGCTGCGGAGGCAGGCGTCGCGGACGAAGAGTGGTCGGCGTTGGCGGCGGCGGGCTTTCCGACATCAGCGAAGGAGTCCGCGCGGGCACCGGGGGTCGTGGAGGCAGAGGCGTCGTCGGGGTCGTCGTCGTCGTCGTCGAGCCCGTGCTCTTCCCTTCTTTTTTGCGCTTGGCGATAGCGAGCTCTTCCCGAGCGTTCCAATCATCGAATAATCGCAGGAACGTGGGGGAGAGCTCCTCGTCCACGGCGGTGGTGTCCTTGTAGAGGCCGAAGACGTGTCCGGGGAAGTTCGGGTCGCCTGACACGGCTGCCCCGACCAGAGCCCACGTCCCGTCCCCCGAGCCGGTCACGCCGACCAGAGCGCGAGGGCGGCGGTCCGCCGGGTCAAACTTGGAGGAGATGGCGCCGTCGATGGGGGGCAAGGCGGAGGGGTCGATGGGGGACAAGGCGGAGGGGTCGATGGGGTCGATGGGGTCAGCGTCGGGCCCGCCCATGGTCGGCGGGCGCTGGTGCAAGCAGGGCGGGCGCCCGGCGGTGGTTGCGGCAGCGCGGGCGGGAGGCTGGGGAAGCGGTTGCGGCAGCGCGGGCGGGCGGGAGGTGGGGGGAGCGGTTGCAGCGGGGCGGGCGAGGAGGGGAGGGAGATATTTTCTAGTATTTATTATTATTCACCGTATTATATCCGGTTGGATTGGATGATAGCATCTCTATCCCCTACAGATTGATGAAATGGAGCTCATTTGTGTTCCCTCAGATTGATGAAATGGAGCCCTTTTTTTTTTAACACAGTTCAGTCGCAAGCGCTCATATAAACACGCATACACTCATCCCTATAAACACACACACGCATACACTACCCCTATGAGCACCTCCGAGAGACTGAGCCGGCATTTCATCTTGAGATTTTACGAAATCATCGTAGGCGCCTCGTAGTTGACGGGAACGTCTCCTCCCACTGAAAGCGTATCGCCGGAATTCCTGAAATAAATCCAGGATAAATGCGAGCATCAGGATTTGAACCCTGTTGGGTTGGGGATACCACTGTCCACCTAACCATCTCAACCTGAGGTTGGTTCGCATGGAGCCCATTTGTTGCAATCTAAATTTATAGCAGACTTTCACTTTCTCCTACTCACCACTCTACCAGGAATACCAGGTCATCCTCCTCGCGTCCGCGTCGCTCCCAGGGGGGCGACACGGATGAACCCTAGCCCGCCGCTGCCCACCACACCTCCTCTCCCTGCCCCCTCGCCGCCGCCGGGCAAAACTCCGATGGTGGTCGGCAGCGGCGGGGTGTTCTCCCTCGCGCGACCTTGTCTGCGGCGGCGGATTCCTACCCCGCCCGGCCTGGCTCGCTTGGATCCGGCCGGTGCGGCGCACGGCCCTGGACGGCGCGTTGCTCACGCGGTTCATGGGCGCCGGGGAGTTGGCCTCGGGCTCCTTCAACGACGCGGTGGTCGGCTTGGATGGGGAGCTACTCGGGGAAAGGAGCTTCAAGGCGGCGGTTGCGAGCTGCCGATCTGGCGCGGCTTGAAGGGCGGCGGTGTGCTCGTGCTCTCGATCTGGTGCGCTAGATGGGTTCTGGCGCGGCTAGAAGGGAGACGTGTTGCTCGTGCTCTAGTCCAGGTGTGGTTAGAAGAGCGGCAGCAGTCGTGGTGCATTGGGACGTCAGAGCTAGCTTGGTGTTGCCGGATCTGGCTCCGGTGGTGATGTTCAGGCTGCTTGGCCGGTCATCTCTGCATGGTGCAGGTGATGGCGGTAGGGAAGCTCTCGCCTTTGGTTCCTTGTCTTGTGGTTTCGCCAAGGCTGACTGTTGCTGGGCACCATGGTGGTGTTGGTGGTTGCGGTGTGCTTGGCGGGGTGGTGTCGGCTGTTTGGTGGAGGTTTGGAGGCACCGCGGGGACACGGCGAGGGCGTTCGCCGGATCTTGGCGAGGAGCACTACCGGTAGGTGGCTACAGGTGGAGCGCTAGCAACGGCGGCGACGGTGTTGGATCAGCCATGGGGGCGGCGGCGCCGAGATGGCCCTGCCAGGAAGGTGTCCTGGCGTGCAGCGGGCTTCCGGCCGCCTCCGTGTGAGGGGATCGCGGTGATGCCCCGGTGGAGATGGCGCCGGAGTGAGGTTGGAGGGGCGGGCCAGATCCAATCTGGCAGTAGTCTCTCGGTGTCGATGAAGGCCGATGGAGCGGATCTGGCTTTTGAGGCTTGGAGGATATGGTTGCTTCTCGACGGCGATGTTGGTGGAGGCCTGATTCGCGCTCTCTCGACAGTGCGGATGGTGTTGGGCCACGTCTACACGGCTTCGGCGGATTTGCTACGATGACAGCAGTGCGAGGCTTCAGGAACAGTGCTGCCCGGTACCTCGTCGGAGTCGAGATGCGCAACATTACGGATGAAAATCCTATCCGGTTTGGCCGACCGGCGTCGATGGCACCCGCGGGGTGTCGTTCCCCTCTCTGGAGGCGACGTCGAGTGTGTCGCCATCTCCCTCGTGCTTGGTGTTGGCAGTTGTCTCCAGGCGAAAGCCTTGGTCCTCTGGAGCGGCATGATGGCGGCGTCTGCAACGTCGTTTCTCTGTTGGGAGCATCGTGTGAGGAGACCGAGTTTCCTGTTGGCGCTCCTCCGGTGTTCGTCGTGGCCCTGACCGCTCCCCTCTGGCGCTATGTATGGTCATTGCTGATGAATCCAAAGGAAGCTGGAGTTGCTGTTCTTCAGAGGTGTTCGGTGTCGATCAAGACGCGGCGAGGTTTTTTGGTTTTGGGCATGTTTTTCCATGTTGTAGTTGTGTTGTCGTGCGTGGCTGTCCTGAGGATAGCCGGATGTGGTGTTGTGTTACGCCCGCTGTTCACAGTGAGTGGTAGATGTTATGTACTATTTTTCTCTCCTTCTATAAAGCTACGGTACGTAATTTGCGTACCCTCGAAAAAAATTATAATAGAGCCCCTAAAGAATAGCATGAAGCCCCCTAAAAGCAAAATATAGGTTGCAATTGGGTCCTGGCCGCAGCCATGGCAATGGTGCTGCAAGCGGCTCCTGGCCCGCCTCGTGCGGCGACCCTCCACGGCTCCTGGCCAAGCCTCCTTTATCGCCTCGTGCTATCCCAGACGGGGCGGCTAGCTACCACCCACGCACGCCCGACAACGGCGTCTGACGGCTAGCATGCACGCACGTGCGGCAACGACGGCTAGCTAGCGCGCACGCGGCTGGTCGATGGCAGCGGGGACGTTCAGAATCGGGAGCTGGTGACTGTGGCAGTTTGACGAGAAATTTTCCTCTCACCAACAGTTTTCTTTTATCAGAGCTGGAAAAGAGCCCACGAAAACTGAAGATACTAGATGATACCCCATGCGTTGCTGCGGGACGTTGTGGTTTCTATGGGTAGATTCGAAGAAAAACATATATTGTATGAATGATTATTAATACATATTGAAATGTTGGACAAATATATTTCTGCACAAAGATAAAGAGAATTATCAGTAACGTGCACCGATTTCCTCTCCCAAGTAACTATGTTGAATTTGTAGAACATTGAAGTATTTCTAGTACAGTCGCTCCAAATGAGACAAAATTTGTATGGCAAAATTTTGACAACTGGAAAAATAAAGTATGGGCATATGATAGTGGAGGTAAAGCACACCTAATAAGTCAGCAGAGATATATGTTCCAAACATCCAGAGAGGCATCATGAATAGCATAAATCGATAAAGTTCTTTTAGTTGCTAAGGAAGCAATACTGTACAAAAAAGCTAAATTTTATTTATATATACTGGTATGATAACTTTTTTCGAAGACTTATACATGTAGGTTTTACTTTGTCTAGAAGTTTCCTACTCTAATGATTTTATCCTTTTCATTTGTAGCAAAGCAACAATCAGAATTTTTGTTGTACTTCCATCTTGATTTAAAAATTAAAAATAACTACCACCGGAGGTGATCCATGAAATAAACTGAATGATGTAGTTTTACCAAACTATTTATCAAAAAGGTACTACTTCTCAGGTCGATGGTCAAATACCAAGAGATTCAACATTTCTAATAGCTAAAATATTGAAGAGAAAAAACAACGCTAACCAAATAGAGAAAAGATAACAGTGGTGGCAAAGAGGGAGCTTCTGAAACCTTCATGTAAGCGGATGGCGACGGCGTGTGATGCGACGATGGTATCCTCCATAACCCACCAGCTGCTTCACACAATCACACCCCACCATTTATCTTTGTACCACTACCTACATACATCCCGTGACAGAGAGGTCAGGTTCAGCCGGCGGAATATGCCAATGTATGGCAGGTGAGGCACAAGAGAGACATACTCCCTCCGTAAACTAATATAAAAGCGTTTAGATCACTGCTTTAGTGATCTAAACGCTCTTATATTAGTTTACAGAGGGAGTATCATTTTTTACTCAGTTCAATACTCTTAGCTTGATTGACTGGTGGCTGCATGCTCTGGATTATATTCCTGATTGCAGAGTGCATACTTTCTTGTCCATTGTCATGATTATTTTGTGGCGCATATGGATGGAGCGATCTGACCGTATTTTCAATCTCCAAGCTTCGCCGTTCCTGCATAAGTATGATTTCATTGTTCTGGAGCTAGGCACCTTGCGGACGGTTAGATCAAGAGCGTCCGGTGGCTGGGTAATCATGGATAAGAAAAGTTTAACCAGTCCAGGCCTTTGCTGCTTTGCAGCTTTCAATCACTAATCATCTAATCCTATTTATACTCCTACTGTAATCCATCCTTCTTTATTTCCTTCTGTCGACCTTGCACAGTGGATCTGTAACAAAACTTTCCACCTCATTTTGAGGTGTGCTCCCGTTCTTAATGAATGAAAATAGTGATCTAGCTATGTTTCGCCAAAAATAATAATTAGAGAAGAGCACAAGAACCTGACAAAAGCCTTGTTCAGAAGAAAAGAAGAGCTTGACCAGAGAAGAAACGGGACACCGTCGTGGGCCTCCTCCAGATCGTCATCTTCAGATCAAGGCGGAAGAAGCAGGCTGGTTGTTGGGGCCACGGGCACATCGTCGCTGGCCGTTGGGCGAGGGAGGAGGGTGGGAGACGCCGACGGGAGGTTGAATCACGTGCATAGATCAATACGTCACAGGGAATGTCGAGAAGGAGAGGGGAGGGAGTTGATCACCAGTGGTACAGGCATGAGAGGTATGGCAGACGCCCACCCGTATGGAGGATGATTGGTACAAAGTGAGTTCGGGTGGAGCACCGAATTTAAAGAAGAATCCATCAGTTTCTTCTACAGAGATCATAGGAAGAGGAAGTGAAGCGCCCGTCACTAATGACCAGCAGCTGAAGGGTTTAAGTGATGGCATCGGAGAAGATAAACAACATGGGCCATTTGGAGCATTGGGCTGCAAAGGCGTCCACAAAGTGGGCTGGTTTGGTGTCAGCAAACGAAAAATTTGAGGATCTCTAGCTTCCAGCTTCAGACGCCTAGCGAGCAGCAGTGAAAAACTGCGGAAGTGCTCACCTCTTTGAATCGGGCTCCTCGCCTCGCCATCCACGCCGCGGTGCAGAGGACCGGTGTGCAGAGGGTCCGTTCTGGGTGGCCGGTGACCATGGCGGACAACGCTGGCCGGTGACCATGGCGGACAACCCGCGTCACGCTCGGAGCTGAGGAAAGTGTGTTGTGAGGGGAGCTGCTAATGGTGTGGTGAGCAGCAACGACGGCTTGAAGGTGGGACCGGGAGTCAGTCTGGCGATGGAGGAGGTGTACAGGGGTGGCGGCGCGCATGGTGGGCAGGTGGATGCGTGGGTGCCGGGGGCACAACAGTAGGAGAGCGAGGAGGAAACACGGCGGATGGCCGGTGCTTTGCCTGTGGCGCGACTGGTCGGCACGATCGATGGCCGTGGGCACAGTGGGAGGAGGTGACCGGAGGAGGGAGAGGAGGAAGCGCGACGGAGAGCTGGCGCTCTGCTTGTGGCATGACAGGCGCATGGCAGGGCGCTGCGACAAAGGAGGAGTAGACGGGAGGTAGGAGAGGAGGAATTGCGCCAGACGGGAGGCACTCCAGTGGTGAGGCGAGGTCACCGTGGGCGCATCGAGGATAACGGAGGGAGGAGGGTAGCCCGGCGCTGTAGATTCGATGAGGAGGCCTGCCGTGCGGGATGGGGAAAAGATGAAAAAACTGTTTTTTTCAACGCCATGACCATAGGGCGAATAAGGTTGACTGGCTGATTTTTCATTGGCTGGTTTTGAAAACTGATTGATGGCGTGGCATAATGCTGATGTGGACAGGGTGCATGTTGAGAGAATAGGTAGAAGTGGGGAGCAACTTCTTAAGAATGTTAGATGAGGTAGTTGGGCTCTCATATTGGGGGATCACTATTTTTTTATGGTTTGGCCAAATATGCGGGATCAGTTCAGGTCAGTTTTTTGACAAAACTAAAATTGACAGTTATTATAAGGGTCGATGCCTTTTACGGGATCTGCTAGAGATGCTCTGAAATAGTGACAGATATCAGGGAATTGCTCTCAGTTCGAAAAGAATGCTTTATTTAAATGAGATGGCCACAACCCTGTGGCCGGCGCTAGGCGCTGGGTTCTTATCCTGGCATGAAAACCATATGCACCGCCCTCCAAAACCAGCAACAAGGAAGGACCACCGCAGAGAAATCTAGAAGAGGCTTTGTGAGCGACATGAAGAGAAGTATGTGTGGGACGAGCACCGGTGCAGAGCAAGACCACCCCCATTATATACCAAAACAAACCAACATAACACACCCCGAGGACCCCTTCGTCGACACCTAGCCGCCGGACACAATCAAGGGTGAACCTGGAGCCCCCACCCCATTAGGCCAACTCCAACGCACGACTCCAAAACTGCATACTACGTTTCTCAACACCAAGCCCATAAGTTGACGGAGGCACTAGTCAGGTTTTAGGCATATGAAGCCAGGAACGCCTAAGTTCCACCTAAAAGTGGCCTAGATTTAGGTAAAAAGTGGCAAAACTTGTCAAATCTCGCAATCCACCCCTCTAGGCCAAAATCAATCAATTTAGGCGACAATTAGGAAGGTTGCCCGGTTTCAAGCAAGTTTGTAGGCCGGCAGCCTCGTACACCCCCCACTACTACCTAGCTTTTCAGTCTAATCAATTAGCCTCAATATATGGGCCAACTTGAGCTGGGCCCAATGATGTCTACTACGCAACTTTATTCTTGTAGACTCATCTTGGGCCTCCAAGCGCAGAGTTTTGTAGGACAGTAGCAATTTTCCCTTAAATGGATGACCTAAAGTTTATCAATCCGTGAGAGGTGTAGGATGAAGATGGTCTCTCTCAAACAACCCTGCAACCAAATACAAGAAATCTCTTGTGTCCCCAACACACCTAATACAATGGCAAATTGTATAGGTGCACTAATTCGGCGAAGAGATAATGATAAAAGTGTGATATGGATGGTAGAAATATATTTTTATAATCTAAATAAATAAAAATAGCAAGGTAGCAAATAGTAAACGGGCACAAAAATGGTACTGCAATGTAAACAGGCACAAAAATGAGGCCTAGGGTCCGTACTTTCGCTAGTGCAATCTCTCAACAATGCTAATATAATTGGATCATATAACCATCCCTCAACGTGCAATGAAGAATCACTCCAAAGTTCCTATCTAGCAGAGAGCATAAGAAGAAATCGTTTGTAGGGTACGAAACCACCTCGAAGCTATTCTTTTCGATCGATCTATCCAAGAGTTCGTACTAAAATAATAGCAAATAATTTCAGATTCATAATACTCGATCCAACACAAAGAACCTCAAAGAGTGCCCCAAGATTTCTACCAGAGAAACAAAAGACGAGAACGTGCATCAACCCCTATGCATAGATTACCCCAATGTCACCGCAGGAATCCGCAAGTTGAATGCCAAAACACATATCAAGTGAATCAATATGATACCCCATTGTCACCACGAGTATTCATATGCAAAACATATATCAAGTGCTCTCAAATCAATAAAAGTATTCAATCCGATAACAACGAAATCTCAAAGGGAAAAACTCAATTCATCACAACAAGACAGAGAGGGGAAAACACCATATGATCCGACTATATTAACAAAGCCTGCGATACATCAAGATCGTGACATCTCAAGAACACGAGAGAGAGAGAGATTAAACACATAGCTACTGGTACAAACCCTCAGCCCCGAGGGTGGACTACTCCCTCCTTGTCGTGGTGGCCGCCGGGATGATGAAGATGGCCACCGGTGATGATTTTCCCCTCCGGCAGAGTGCCAGAACGGGGTCTAGATTGGTTTTCGGTGACTACAGAGCCTTGCGGTGGCGAAACTTCTGATCTTGGGTTATTTCTGATGGTTTCTCTATTTATAGGATTTTTTGGTGTCGTTTTCACGCAAATATGGGCCTCGAGGTGAGTACAACCCACCGGGGTGAGCCTGGCCCACCAGGCGCGCCCTGGTGGGTTGTGCCCTCCTCGTGGCTCTTCTGCCCCTCCCACGAAGCTTCGGGGGTCTCTTTCGTTCCAAAAAAAATCGTCAAAAAGTTTCAGCTCATTTGGAGAACTTTCATTTCTGCACAAAAAACAACACCACGGTAGTTCTGCTGAAAACGGTGTCAGTTCTGGTTAGTTTCATGCAAATCATACCAAAACCATATAAAATTACTGTAAACATGACATGAATACTTCATAAATTATAGATACGTTGGAGACGTATCAGCATCCCCAAGCTTAATTCCTACTCGTCCTCGAGTAGGTAAATGATAAAAAAATTATGAAGTGTGAATGCTAACAAAGTGCATAAGTTTGATCAATGATAATTTCAGTCACTTTTCCTAGCATCATAATAGAAACTCTTTCTTATAAAACTTCTCATGTTAAACTAGCAACCAATTCACTTGTTAAGGTTCAAACGATGAATTCTCTTGAAACTCAACAACCTATGTTCTCAGTCACCAAACAATTGTAATTCAACTTATTCAACAGAGTTTAAGTAAGAGCTCCACATACTCAACCATCATATAGTCTTCTATGATTTCTAACACTCACCGCATACACATGAGCAAAACGTTTCAACCGAACACATAGAAAGATAGGGGCTTATAATTTCACCTCCCAACGTATTCACCTCAAGGGTGATGTCAACAATAATAACTCATGCTACCCATATCCAATTGGATATATGTGTCTAGATCTTTCCTCACCACATGATGCTTGCCAAATATAAAAATAAAAAGGAACAGAGAGAAGAACTTTGACTCTTTGCATAAAAGTAAAAGATAGACCCTTTGCAGAGGGAAGCAGTTTGTTTGTATGCTCAACCCCTTAGTGCAAAAGAACATCACGTTGTATTGCCCCTTGTGATGGTAACCTTTATTATGCAGTCTGTCGCTTTTATTCTTCACCATCACAAGGTCGTACAATGCTCAATTTTCTCTTACACTAAATGA
Source organism: Triticum urartu (assembly GCF_003073215.2). Lineage (NCBI taxonomy): Eukaryota > Viridiplantae > Streptophyta > Magnoliopsida > Poales > Poaceae > Triticum > Triticum urartu. Next base: position 54,417,680 of record NC_053023.1, read on the forward strand.
TCTCACACTTTTAGAAGCAATTTTTATTGCCTTATTGCACTGCTGACAACTTATTTGAAGGATCTTGCTCAATACTTAGGTAGGTATGGTGGACTCTTGAAGATAATATTTGGGTTTAAGGGTTTTTGGATGCACAAGTAGTATCTCTACTTGATGCGGAATTTTTGGCTAGCAAGGATGGGGGGCAAGCACCACAAGGATCTATGACAATATAACTTCTATGTGAATATGAACAAACATAAACCATTACGTTGTCTTCCTTGTCCAACATCAATAATTTTGGCATATAATATTTTGATGGGGGCTCACAATCACAAAAGATTTCCATGATAGTGTATTTGCATGTGAAAGTTCTCTTCCTTCTACTAATAATTCATGAATTACTTGTATGACCAATATTGTGATTATGAAGCTTCAAAAGATTTCACTTTCTAAACCCAATGTGAAGCTACTACTAGGCATGATATAATTTCAACTTCATGATATTCAATTCATTCAACAATTAGTCAAAGTATATAAGTGAAGCACAAGAGTAAATGACAAGCTATTCCAAAAAGATATAAGTGAAGATCAAGCGAGTAGTTATGTAAATGGGTAGCTACTTGAGGACTCTCTCTTATTTAAAAAAACTTCCAGATCTAAGTATTTTATTAAAACAGCAAGCAAAACAAAATAAAATGACATTCCAAGGATAGCACACATCATGTGAAGAAGCAAAAACTTAGGCTCAACCGATACTAATGATAATTGTTGAGGAAGAAAGGTGGGATGCCTACCGGGGCATCCCCAAGCTTAGATACTTGAGACTTCTTGAAATATTATCTTGGGATGCCTGTGTCTTCTTAATTCTTCTCATATCACAGTTTCCCTAAATCTTAAAAACGTCATCCACACAAAACTCAACAAGAACATGTGAGATAAGTTAGTATAAAGCAATGCAAAAACTTTATCATTCTCTACTGTAGCAAATCACTAAAATTATTATTTAACATTTCATACTAAACGCCTCTGCATATTTAACACTCCTATCCTCAAATAGAATCATTAAACAAGAAAACATATGCAAACAATGCAAACATAACAGCAATCTGCCAAAATAGTACAGTCTGTAAGGAATGCATGAGTATCAATACTTATTTAACTCCAAAAATTATGAAAATTTAATACACTTTAGAAAATTTATCAGAGCTTAATATGCATAAAGTTTCAACATTTTATCACATTCTGACTTTTCTAGGGATTGTTTTCAACAACGATAAACTTTCTGTTATAAAACAACAACGTGTAGACTTGCAAAATAAGCATGTCAAAGGCTATACTTGACATTTTTATTGAAATAAAAGATGCAAAACATTATTCTAAATAACAGAAAGAAAATCCTAACAAAATAAAATGACTCTCCAAGTAAAACTCATATCATGTGACGAATGAAAACATAGCTCCAAGTGAGGTTACCGATAATGTTGGAGACGAAAGAGGGGATGCCCGATCTTCCTTAGATATTAACTAGGGGTTCCTTGGGCATCCCCAAGATTAGGTTCTTGTCACTCCTTATTCTCCTCATATCGATATCTCACCCAAAACTTGAAAAATTGAATCACACAAAACTTAACGGAACTTTGTGAGATAGGTTAGTATGATAAAGAGCAAACCATTTCACTTTGGTACTGTAAAAGACAAGATTCATAATTGTTCTCACACAATGCCTACTGTAGCATATCATTTCCACAATTTATATTGAGCAATATAAGCCATAGAAATTAGAAAACAAGCAAACTATTCATTGAAAACAGAATCTGTCAAAAACAGAACAGTCTGTAGTAATCTGTAATCCAACCATACTTATGTTACTCCAAAAATTCTGGAAAATTAGGAAAACCTGGGAAATTTTCTATTAATATTCTGCAAAAAGAATCAGTATTTTATAACGCTTCTGTTAAAAATGAGAATTATTTTCCTGAGCGCAAAAGTTTCTATTTTTCAGCAAGATCAAACCAACTATCACCATAGACCATCCCAAAGGCTTTACTTGGCACTTTATTGAAACGAAAGCTATAATACATGATTACTACAGTAGCTTAATCATGTGAACACAGAAAAATAGTAGGGGTAATGATATGTCTCCAACGTTGATACGTCGCCAACGTATCTATAATTTTTGATTGTTCCATGCTATTATATTATCAACCTTGGATGTTTTATATGCATTTATATGCTATTTTATATGATTTTTGGGACTAACCTATTAACCTAGAGCCTAGTGCCAGTTTCTATTTTTTTCGTTGTTTTTGAGTATCGTAGAAAAGGAAAATCAAACGGAGTCCAATTGACCTGAAACTTTACGGAACTTATTTTTGGACCAGAAGAAGGCCATGGAGTAAAAGAGTTGGGCCAGAAGAGTCCCGGGCTGCCCACGAGGGTGGGGGTGCGCCCACCCCCTGGGCGCGCCTCCCTGCCTTGTGGACAGCCCAGAGACCCCCTGACTTGTTCTCGACGCCAAAACCTCTTATATATACTGAAACTTCCAGAAAGAAACCCAAATCAGGAGTTCCGCCGTCGCAAGCCTCTATAGCCACCGAAAACCAATCTAGACCCGTTCCGGCACCCTGCCGGAGGGGGAATCCCTCTCCTGTGGCCATCTTCATCATGCCGACGCTCTCCATGATGAGGAGGGAGTAGTTCACCCTCGGGGCTGAGGGTATGTACCAGTAGCTATGTGTTTGATCTCTCTCTCTCTCTCTCTCTCTCTCTCTCTCTCTCTTTCTCTCGTGTTCTTGAGTCGGCACGATCTTGATGTATCGCGAGCTTTGCTATTATAGTTGGATCTTATGATGTTTCTCCCCCTCTACTCTCTTGTGATGGATTGAATTTTCCCTTTGAAGTTATCTTATCGGATTGAGTCTTTAAGGATTTGAGAACACTTGATGTATGTCTTGCATGTGCTTATCTGTGGTGACAATGGGATATCACGTGATCCACTTGATGTATGTTTTGGTGATCAACTTGCGAGTTCCGTGACCTCGTGAACTTATGCATAGGGTTGGCACACGTTTTCGTCTTGACTCTCCGGTAGAAACTTTGGGGCACTCTTTGAAGTTCTTTGTGTTGGTTGAATAGATGAATCTGAGATTGTGTGATGCATATCGTATAATCATACCCACGGATACTTGACATGACATTGGAGTATCTAGGTGACATTAGGGTTTTGGTTGATTTGCGTCTTAAGGTGTTATTCTAGTACGAACTCTAGGGTAGATTGAACGAAAAGAATAACTTCGTGTTATTTTACTACAGACTCTTGAATAGATCGATCAGAAAGGATAACTTTGAGGTGGTTTCGTACCCTACAATAATCTCTGCGTTTGTTCTCCGCTATTAGTGACTTTGGAGTGACTCTTTGTTGCATGTTGAGGGATAGTTATATGATCCAATTATGTTATTATTGTTGAGAGAACTTGCCCTAGTGAAAGTATGAACCCCATGCCTTGTTTCAACGCATTGCAATACCATTTACGCTCACTTTTATCATTAGTTACCTTGCTGTTTTTACATTTTCAGATTACAAAATCCTTTATCTACCATCCATATTACACTTGTATCACCATCTCTTCGCCGAACTAGTGCACCTATACAATTTACCATTGTATTGGGTGTGTTGGGGGCACAAGGGACTCTTTGTTATTTGGTTGCAGGGTTGTTTGAGAGAGACCATCTTCATCCTACGCCTCCCACGGATTGATAAACCTTAGGTCATCCACTTGAGGAAAATTTGCTATTGTCCTACAAACCTCTGCACTTGGAGGCCCAACAACGTCTACAAGAAGAAGGTTGTGTAGTAGACATCAAACGTATCTATATTTTCTGATTGTTCCATGCTATTATATTATCTGTTTTGGATGTTTAATGGGCTTTAATATACCTTTTTATATTATTTTTGAGACTAACCTACTACCAAAGGCCCAGTGCAAATTGCTGTTTTTTTTGCCTATTTCAGTGTTTCGCAGAAAAGGAATATCAAACGGAATGAAACCTTCGGGGGAGTTATTTTTGGAACAAACATGATCCAGGAGACTTGGAGTGGATGTCAAGCAAGAAGCGAGGAGGCCACGAGGCAGGGAGGCACGTCCAGGGGGGTAGGCATGCCCCCATGATAACCCACAAGTATAGGGGATCGCAACAGTTTTCGAGGGTAAAGTATTCAACCCAAATTTATTAATTCGACACAAGGGGAGCCAAAGAATACTCTCAAGTATTAGCAGCTGAGTTGTCAATTCAACCACACTTGGAAACTTAGTATCTGCAGCAAAGTATTTAGTAGCAAAATAATATGATAGTAGTGGTAATGGTAACAAAAGGTAACGATAGTAAAAGTAATGTTTTTGGTATTTCGTAGTGATGATAGCAATAGCAACGGGAAAGTAAATAAGCGAAGAACAATATATGAAAAGCTCGTAGGCAATGGATCGGTGATAGATAATTATGCCGGATGCGGTTCATCATGTAACAGTCATAACCTAGGGTGACACAGAACTAGCTCCAGTTCATTGATATAATGTAGGCATGTATTCCGAATATAGTCATACGTGCTTATGGAAAAGAACTTGCATGACATCTTTTGTCCTACCCTCCCGTGGCAGCGGGGTCCTTACGGAAACTAAGGGATATTAAGGCTTCCTTTTAATAAAGAACCGGAACAAAGCATTAACACATAGTGAATACATGAACTCCTCAAACTATGGTCATCACCGGTAAGTATCCCGATTATTGTCACTTCGGGGTTAACGGATCATAACACATAATAGGTGACTATAGACTTGCAAGATAGGATCAAGAACACTCATATATTGATGAAAACATAATAGTTTCAGATCTGAAATCATGGCACTCGAGCCCTAGTGACAAGCATTAAGCATAGCAAAGTCATAGCTGTTGGAAATATGCCCTAGAGGCAATAATAAAAGCACTATTATTATATTTCCTTGTTCATGATAATTGTCTTTATTCATGCTATAATTGTATTATCCGGAAATCGTAATACATGTGTGAATAATAGACACCAACATGTCCCTAGTAAGCCTCTAGTTGACTAGCTCGTTGATCAACAGATAGTCATGGTTTCCTGACTATGGACATTGGATGTCATTGATAACGAGATCACATCATTAGGAGAATGATGTGATGGACTAGACCCAATCCTAAACATAGCACAAGATCGTATAGTTCGTTTGCTAGAGTTTTCCAATGTCAAAGTATCTTTTCCTTAGACCATGAGATCGTGTAACTCCCGGATACCGTAGGATTGCTTTGGGTATGCCAAACGTCACAACGTAACTGGGTGACTATAAAGGTATACTATGGGTATCTCCGAAAGTGTCTGTTGGGTTGACATGGATCAAGACTGGGATTTGTCACTCCGTATGACGGAGAGGTATCACTGGGCCCACTCGGTAATGCATCATCATAATGAGCTCAAAGTGACCAAGTGTCTGGTCACAGGATCATGCATTACGGTACGAGTAAAGTGACTTGCCGGTAACGAGATTGAACGAGGTATTGGGATACCGACGATCGAATCTCGGGTAAGTAACGTATCGATTGACAAAGGGAATTGCATACGGGGTTGATTGAATCCTCGACATCGTGGTTCATCCGATGAGATCATCGTGGAGCATGTGGGAGCCAACATGGGTATCCAGATCCCGCTATTGGTTATTGACCGGAGAATCGTCTCGGTCATGTCTGCTTGTCTCCCGAACCCGTAGGGTCTACACACTTAAGGTTCGGTGACGCTAGGGTTGTGAAGATATGTATATGCAGTAACCCGAATATTGTTCGGAGTCCCGGATGAGATCCCGGACGTCACGAGTAGTTCCGGAATGGTCCGGAGGTAAAGAATTATATATAGGAAGTGCTGTTTCGGCCATCGGGACAAGTTTCGGGGTTATCGGTATTGTACCGGGACCACCGGAGGGGTCCCGGGGGCCCACCGGGTGGGGCCACCTGTCCCGGGGGGCCACATGGGCTGTAGGGGGTGCGCCTTAGCCTAGATGGGCCAAGGGCACCAGCCCTACTAGGCCCATGCGCCTAGGGTTTCCATGGGGGAGGAGTCCCACTAGTGGAAGGCACCCCGAGGTGCCTTGGGGGGGAGGGAAACCTCCCCTGGCCGCCGCACCTAGGAGATCAGATCTCCTAGGCTGCGCACCACCCCCCTTGGCCCTCCTATATATAGTGGGGGAGAGGAGGGATTTCATACACCAGCCCTTGGCGCCTCCCTCTCTCCCCGTTACGTCTCTATCTCGTAGTATAGGCGAAGCCCTGCTACTGTGACGCCCTGCATCCACCACCACGCCGTCGTGCTGCTGGATCTTCATCAACCTCTCCTTTCCCCTTGCTGGATCAAGAAGGAGGAGACGTCTCCCGTCCCGTACGTGTGTTGAACGCGGAGGTGCCGTCCGTTCGGCGCTTGGTCATCGGTGATTTGGATCACGTCGTGTACGACTACATCATCACCGTTCCTTTGAACGCTTCCGCACGCGATCTACAAAGGTATGTAGATGCATCCGATGGCTCGTTGCTAGATGAACTCCTAGATGGATCTTGGTGAAACGAGTAGGAATTTTTTTGTTTTCTGCAACGTTCCCCAACAGTGGCATCATGAGCTAGGTCTATGCGTAGTTCTTCTTGCGCGAGTAGAACACAATTAGTTGTGGTCGTAGATTTGTCAACTTTCTTGCCGTTACTAGTCTTTTCTTGCTTCAGCGGTATTGTGGGATGAAGCGGCCCGGACCAACCTTACACGTACGCTTACGTGAGACCGGTTCCACCGACTAACATGCACTAGTTGCATAAGGTGGCTGGCGGGTGTCTGTCTCTCCCACTTTAGTTGGAGCGGATTCGATGAACAGGGTCCTTATGAAGGGTAAATAGAAGTTGACAAATCACGTTGTGGCTTTAACGTAGGTAAGAAGACGTTCTTGCTAGAACCCTAAATCAGCCACGTAAAACTTGCAACAACAATTAGAGGACGTCTAACTTGTTTTTGCAGCAAGTGGTTTGTGATATGATATGGCCAAAGTTGTGATGAATGATCTATATGTGATGTATGAGATGTTCATGCTATTGTAATAGGAATCACGACTTGCATGTCGATGAGTATGACAACCGACAGGAGCCATAGGAGTTGTCTTTATTCTTTTATATGACCTGCGTGTCATCGAGAAACGCCATGTAAAATTACTTTACTTTATTGCTAAACGCGTTAGCCATAGTAGTAGAAGTAATGGTTGGCGAGCAACTTCATGGAGACACGATGATGGAGATCATGATGATGGAGATCATGGTGTCAAGCCGATGACAGGATGATCATGGAGCCCCAAGATGGAGATCAAAGGAGCTATGTGATATTGGCCATATCATGTCACGTTAATTATTTGATTACATGTGATGTTTATCATGTTTTGCATCTTGTTTACTTAGAACGACGGTAGTAAATAAGATGATCCCTCATAACAATTTCAAGAAGTGTTCTCCCCTAACTGTGCACCGTTCCTAAAGTTCGTCGTTTCTAAGCACGCCGTGATGATCGGGTGTGATGGATCCTTACGTTCACATACAACGGGTGTTGATGAGCCTAGCATGTACAGACATGGCCTCGGAACACATGCAAAACACTTGGGGTTAACTTGACGAGCCTAGCATGTACAGACATGGCCTCGGAACATAGAAGACCGAAAGGTCGAGCATGAGTCGTATAGAAGATACGATCAACATGAAGATGTTCACCGACGTTGACTAGTCCGTCTCACGTGATGATCGGACACGGCCTAGTTAACTCGGATCATGTAATACTTAGATGACTAGAGGGATGTCTAATCTAAGTGGGAGTTCATTAATAATTTGATTAGATGAACTTAATTATCATGAACTTAGTCTAAAATATTTTACACTATGTCTTGTAGATCAAATGGCCCACGTAGTCCTCAACTTCAACGCGTTCCTAGAGAAAACCAAGCTGAAAGACGATGGCAGTAACTATACGGACTGGGTCCGGAACCTGAGGATCATCCTCATAGCTGCCAAGAAAGATTATGTCCTACAAGCACCGCTAGGTGATCCTCCCGTCCCACAGAACCAAGACGTTATGAACGCTTGGCAGACACGTGTTGACGACTACTCCCTTGTTCAGTGTGGCATGCTTTACAGCTTAGAGCCGGGGCTCCAAAAGCGTTTTGAGAGACATGGAGCATATGAGATGTTCGAAGAGCTGAAAATGGTTTTTCAAGCTCATGCCCGGATCGAGAGATATGAAGTCTCCGATAAGTTCTTCAGCTGTAAGATGGAGGAAAATAGTTCTGTCAGTGAGCACATACTCACTATGTCTGGGTTACATAACCGCTTGTCTCAGCTGGGAGTTAATCTCCCGGATGATGCGGTCATTGAAAGAATCCTCCAGTTGCTTCCACCAAGCTACAAGAGCTTTGTGATGAACTTCAACATGCAGGGGATGCAAAAGACCATTCCTGAGTTGTTCTCTATGCTGAAATCAGCGGAGGTAGAAGTCAAGAAGGAACATCAAGTGTTGATGGTCAATAAAACCACTAAGTTCAAGAAAGGCAAGGGTAAAAAGAACTTCAAGAAGGACGGCAAGGAGGTTGCCGCGCCCGGCAAGCAAGCTGCCGAGACAGAGTGCTTTTATTGCAAAGGGAAGGGTCACTGGAAACGGAACTGCCCCAAATACTTAGCGGACAAGAAGGCCGGCAACACCAAAGGTATATTTGATATACATGTAATTGATGTGTACCTTACCAGTACTCGTAGTGACTCCTGGGTATTTGATACCGGTGCCGTTGCTCATATTTGTAACTCACAGCAGGAGCTGTGGAATAAACGGAGACTGGCGAAGGACGAGGTGACGATGCGCATCGGGAATGGTTCCAAGGTCGATGTGATCGCCGTCGGCACGCTGCCTCTACATTTACCTACGGGATTAGTTTTAAACCTCAATAATTGTTATTTAGTGCCAGCTTTGAGCATGAACATTGTATCGGGATCTCGTTTAATTCGAGATGGCTACTCATTTAAATCTGAGAATAATGGTTGTTCCATTTATATGAGAGATATGTTTTATGGTCATGCTCCTATGGTGAATGGCTTATTCTTAATGAGTCTCGAACGTAATGCTACACATGTTCATAATGTGAGTACCAAAAGATGTAAGGTTGATAATGATAGTTCCACGTACTTGTGGCACTGCCGCCTTGGTCACATAGGTGTCAAACGCATGAAGAAGCTCCATGCAGATGGACTTTTAGAGTCTCTTGATTATGAATAATTTGACACGTGCGAACCATGCCTTATGGGTAAAATGACCAAGACTCCGTTCTCAGGAACAATGGAGCGAGCAACCGACTTATTGGAAATCATACATACTGATGTGTGCGGTCCAATGAGTGTTGAGGCTCGCGGTGGCTATCATTATGTTCTCACCCTCACTGATGACTTAAGTAGATATGGGTATGTCTACTTAATGAAACACAAGTCTGAAACCTTTGAAAAGTTCAAGGAATTTCAGAGTGAGGTTGAGAATCAACGAGACAGGAAAATCAAGTTTCTACGATCAGATCGTGGAGGAGAATACTTGAGTCACGAATTTGGTACACACTTAAGAAAATGTGGAATAGTTTCACAACTCATGCCGCCTGGAACACCTCAACGTAACGGTGTGTCCGAACGTCGTAATCGCACTCTATTGGATATGGTGCGGTCTATGATGTCTCTTACTGATTTACCGCTATCTTTTTGGGGCTATGCTTTAGAGACTGCCGCATTCACTTTAAATAGGGCTCCGTCGAAATCCGTTGAGACGACACCGTATGAATTATGGTTTGGGAAGAAACCTAAGCTGTCGTTTCTAAAAGTTTGGGGATGCGATGCTTATGTGAAGAAACTTCAACCTGAGAAGCTCGAACCCAAGTCGGAAAAATGCGTCTTCATAGGATACCCAAAAGAAACTATTGGGTACACCTTCTACCTCAGATCCGAAGGCAAGATCTTTGTTGCCAAGAATGGGTCCTTTCTAGAGAAAGAGTTTCTCTCGAAAGAAGTAAGTGGGAGGAAAGTAGAGCTTGATGAAGTATTACCTCTTGAACCGGCAAATGGCGCAACTCAAGAAAATGTTCCTGAGGTGCCAGCACCGACTAGAGAGGAAGTTAATGATAATGATCAAGATACTTCTGATCAAGCTCCTACTGAGATTCGAAGGTCCACAAGGACACGTTCCGCACCAGAGTGGTACGACAACCCTGTCTTGGAAATCATGTTGTTAGACAACGGTGAACCTTCGAACTATGAAGAAGCGATGGCGGGCCCAGATTCCGACAAATGGCTAGAAGCCATGAAATCCGAGATAGGATCCATGTATGAAAACGAAGTATGGACTTTGACTGACTTGCCCGTTGAACGGCGAGCCATAGAGAATAAATGGATCTTTAAGAAGAAGACAGACGCGGATGGTAATGTGACCATCTATAAAGCTCGGCTTGTCGCTAAGGGTTATCGACAAGTTCAAGGGGTTGACTACGATGAGACTTTCTCACCGGTAGCGAAGCTAAAGTCCGTCCGAATCATGTTAGCAATTGCCGCATTCTACGATTATGAGATATGGCAAATGGACGTCAAAACGGCATTCCTTAATGGTTTCCTTAAGGAAGAATTGTATATGATGCAGCCGGAAGGTTTTGTCGATCCTAAGAATGCTGACAAGGTAAGCAAGCTCCAACGCTCGATCTATGGGCTGGTGCAAGCATCTCGGAGTTGGAACATTCGCTTTGATGAGATGATCAAAGCGTTTGGGTTTACACAGACTTATGGAGAAGCCTACGTTTACAAGAAAGTGAGTGGGAGCTCTGCAGCATTTCTCATATTATATGTAGATGACATACTGTTGATGGGAAATGATATAGAACTCTTGGACAGCATCAAGGCCTACTTGAATAAGAGTTTTTCAATGAAGGACCTTGGAGAAGCTGCTTATATATTAGGCATCAAAATCTATAGAGATAGATCAAGACGCCTCATAGGTCTTTCACAAAACACATACCTTGATAAGATATTGAAGAAGTTCAATATGGATCATTCTAAGAAGGGGTTCTTACCTGTGTTACAAGGTGTGAAATTGAGCTCAACTCAATGTCCGACCACGGCGGAAGAAATAGAAGAGATGAGTGTCATCCCCTATGCCTCAGCCATAGGTTCTATTATGTATGCCATGCTGTGTACCAGACCTGATGTAAACCTTGCCGTAAGTTTGGTAGGCAGATACCAAAGTAATCCCGGCAAGGAACACTGGACAGCGGTCAAGAATATCCTGAAGTACCTGAAAAGGACTAAGGAAATGTTTCTCGTTTATGGAGGTGACGAAGAGCTCGTCGTAAAGGGTTACGTCGACGCTAGCTTCGACACAGATCTGGATGACTCTAAGTCACAAATCGGATACGTGTATATGTTGAATGGTGGAGCAGTGAGCTGGTGCAGCTGCAAGCAGAGCGTCGTGGCGGATCTACATGTGAAGCGGAGTACATGGCAGCCTCGGAGGCAGCACATGAAGCAATATGGGTGAAGGAGTTCATCACCGACCTAGGAGTCATACCCAATGCACCGGGGCCAATCAAACTCTTTTGTGACAACACTGGAGCTATTGCACTTGCCAAGGAGCCCAGGTTTCACAAGAAGACAAGGCACATCAAGCGTCGCTTCAACTCCATTCGTGAAAATGTTCAAAATGGAGACATAGAGATTTGTAAAGTACATACGGACCTGAATGTAGCAGATCCGTTGACTAAACCTCTCCCTAGAGCAAAACATGATCAACACCAGAATTCCATGGGTGTTTGATTCATCACAATGTAACTAGATTATTGACTCTAGTGCAAGTGGGAGACTGTTGGAAATATGCCCTAGAGGCAATAATAAAAGCATTATTATTATATTTCCTTGTTCATGATAATTGTCTTTATTCATGCTATAATTGTATTATCCGGAAATCGTAATACATGTGTGAATAATAGACACCAACATGTCCCTAGTAAGCCTCTAGTTGAGTAGCTCGTTGATCAAGCTCGTTGATCAACAGATAGTCATGGTTTCCTGACTATGGACATTGGATGTCATTGATAACGAGATCACATCATTAGGAGAATGATGTGATGGACTAGACCCAATCCTAAACATAGCACAAGATCGTATAGTTCGTTTGCTAGAGTTTTCCAATGTCAAAGTATCTTTTCCTTAGACCATGAGCGTGTAACTCCCGGATACCGTAGGAGTGCTTTGGGTATACCAAACGTCACAACGTAACTGGGTGACTATAAAGGTAGACTACGGGTATCTCCGAAAGTGTCTGTTGGGTTGACATGGATCAAGACTGGGATTTGTCACTCCGTATGACGGAGAGGTATCACTGGGCCCACTCGGTAATGCATCATCATAATGAGCTCAAAGTGACCAAGTGTCTGGTCACGGGATCATGCATTACGGTACGAGTAAAGTGACTTGCCGGTAACGAGATTGAACGAGGTATTGGGATACCGACGATCGAATCTCGGGCAAGTAACATCGATTGACAAAGGGAATTGCGTATACGGGGTTGATTGAATCCTCGACATCGTGGTTCATCCGATGAGATCATCGTGGAGCATGTGGGAGCCAACATGGGTATCCAGATCCCGCTGTTGGTTATTGACCGGAGAGTCGTCTCATGTCTCCCGAACCCGTAGGGTCTACACACTTAAGGTTCGGTGACGCTAGGGTTATGAAGATATGTGTATGCAGTAACCCGAATATGTTGTTCGGAGTCCCGGATGAGATCCCGGACGTCACGAGGAGTTCCGGAATGGTCCGGAGGTAAAGAATTATATATAGGAAGTGCTGTTTCGGCCATCGGTTAAGTTTCGGGGTTATCGGTATTGTACCGGGACCACCGGAGGGGTCCCGGGGGCCCACCGGGTGGGGCCACCTGTCCCGGGGGGCCACATGGGCTGTAGGGGGTGCGCCTTGGCCTAGATGGGCCAAGGGCACCAGCCCACTAGGCCCATGCGCCTAGGGTTTCCATGGGGAGGAGTCCCACTAGTGGAAGGCACCCCGAGGTGCCTTGGGGGGGAGGGAAACCTCCCCTGGCCGCCGCACCTAGGAGATTGGATCTCCTAGGCTGCGCACCACCCCCCCTTGGCCCTCCTATATATAGTGGGGGAGAGGAAGTGGGGGAGAGGAGGGATTTCATACACTAGCCCCTGGCGTCTCCCTCTCTCCCCGTTACGTCTCTATCTCGTAGTATAGGCGAAGCCCTGCTACTGTGACGCCCTGCATCCACCACCACGCCGTCGTGCTGCTGGATCTTCATCAACCTCTCCTTTCCCCTTGCTGGATCAAGAAGAAGGAGACGTCTCCCGTCCCGTACGTGTGTTGAACGCGGAGGTGCCGTCCGTTCGGCGCTTGGTCATCGGTGATTTGGATCACGTCGTGTACGACTACATCATCACCGTTCCTTTGAACGCTTCCGCACGCGATCTATAAAGGTATGTAGATGCATCCGATGGCTCGTTGCTAGATGAACTCATAGATGGATCTTGGTGAAACGAGTAGGAAATTTTTTGTTTTCTGCAACGTTCCCCAACAATAGCAACATCAATCTCAGAACATAGTGGACACCAGGGATCAAACCCTAACAAAACTAACTCGATTACATGATAGATCCCATCCAACCCATCACCGTCCAGCAAGCCTACGATGGAATTACTCACGCACGGTGGTGAGCATCATAAAATTGGTGATGGAGGATGGTTGATGATGACGATGGCGACGGATTCCCCTCTTCGGAGCCCCGAACGGACTCCAGATCAGCCCTCCCGAGAGGTTTTAGGGCTTGGCGGCGGCTCCGTATCGTAAAACGCGATGATTTCTTCTCTCTAATTTTTTTTCTCCCCAAAACTCAATATATGGAGGTGGAGTTGGAGTCGGAGAGGCAACAGGGGGCCCACGAGGTAGGGGGGCGTGCCCTAGGGGGGCAGGCGCGCTTCCCACCCTCGTGGAGAGACGGTGGGCCCCCTGGCCTTCATCTTTTGCAGGTATTTTTCTTATTTTCTGAAAAGTGGCTCCATGAAGTTTCAGGTCATTCTGAGAACGTTTGCTCCTGCACATAAATAACACCATGGTAATTCTGTTGAAAACAGCATCAGTCCGGGTTAGTTCCATTCAAATCATGCAAGTTAGAGTCCAAAACAAGGGCAAAAGTGTTTGGAAAAGTAGATACGTTGGAGAGGTATCAACTCCCCCCAAGCTTAAACCTTTGCTTGTCCTCAAGCAATTCAGTTGATAAACTGAAAGTGATAAAGAAAAACTTTTACAAACTCTGTTTGCTCTTGTTGTTGTAAATACATAAAGCAAGCATTCAAGTTTTCAGCAAATATTATAACTAACCACATTCACAATAACGCATAGGTCTCAAGTTTACTCATATCAATAGCATAATCAACTAGCGAGCCATAATAATAAATCTCGGATGACAACACTTTCTCAAAACAATCATAATATGATATAACAAGGTGGTATCTCGCTAGCCCTTTCTGAGATCGCAAAACATAAATGCAGAGCACCTTTAAAGACCAAGGACTGACTAGACATTGTAATTCATGGTAAAAGAGATCCAGTCAAGTCATACTCAATGTAAACTAACAGTAATGAATGCAAATGATAGCGGTGCTCTCCAACTGGTGCTTTTTAATAAGAGGATGATGACTCAACATAAAAGTAAATAGATAGGCCCTTCGCAGAGGGAAGCAGGGATTTGTAGAGGTGCCAGAGCTCAGTTTTGAAATAGTGGTGAATAATATTTTGAGCGGTATACTTTCATTGTCAACATAACAACCAAGAGATGGTGACATCTTCCATGCTACACACATCATAGGCGGTTCCCAAATAGAATGGTAAAGTTTATACTCCCCCTTCCACCAACAAGCATCAATCCATGGCTTGCTTGAAAGAACGAGTGCCTCCAACTAACAAGAGTCCGAGGGGGAGTTTTGTTTGCAATTATTTTGATTTAGTTTGCATAAAGCATGGGACTGGGCATCCCGGTGACCGGCCATTTATCTCGTGAGTGAGGAGCGGAGTACACTCCTCTTGAGAATAACCCGCCTAACATGGAAGATACAGATAACCCTAGTTGATACATGAGCTATTCGAGCATACAAAACAGGATATTTATTTGAAGGTTTAGAGTTTGGCACATACAAATTTACTTGGAACGGCAGGTAGATACCGTATATAGGTGGGTATAGTGGAGTCATGTGGAATAACTTTTGGGGTTTAAGGGATTGGATGCACAAGCAGTATTCCCGCTTAGTACAGGTGAAGGCTAGCAAAATACTGGGAAGCGACCAGCTAGAGAGCGACAACAGTCATGAACATGCATTAAAATTAATCAACACCGAATGCAAGCATGAGTAGGATATAATCCACCATGAACATAAATATCGTGAAGGCTATGTTGATTTTGTTTCAACTACATGCGTGAACATGTGCCAAGTCAAGTCACTTAAATCATTCAGAGGAGGATACCACCCTATCATACCACACCATAACCATTTTAATAGCATGTTGGCACGCAAGGTAAACCATTATAACTCATAGCTAATCAAGCATGGCACAAGAAACTATGATCTCTAATTGTCATTGCAAACATGTTTATTCATAATAGGTTGAATCAGGAACGATGAACTAATCATATTTACAAAACAAAAGAGCTCGAGTTCATACCAGCTTTTCTCATCTCAGCCAGTCCATCATATAACATCATAATGCCTTTCACTTGCACGATCGAATGATGTGAATAATAATAATAGTGTACGTGCATTGGACTAAGCTGGAATCTGCAAGCATTCAATAAACAGGAGAAGAAAAGGCAATATGGGCTCTTTTGTCAGATAAACAATAATGCATATAAGAGCCACTTCAGCAATTTAATTATGGTCTTCTCCTATCGACCCCCAAAGAAAAGAAATAAAACTATTTACATGGGAAAGCTCCCAACAAGCAAAAGAAGAACATGAAATCTTTTTGGGTTTTCTTTTTAATTACTACTACAAGCATGGAAAGTAAATTAATTAAAAGCTACAATTAATTTTTTTTGGTTTTTCTTAAGGTTTATTAAACACACAAGAAGAAAGCATAAAAGTGAAATAAACTAGCATGGATAATACAATGAAAAAGTATGAGCACCGATATCTAGCGATGAGTGTGTGAACATAAATGTAATGTCAGTGGGAAATACGTACTCCCCCAAGCTTAGGCTTTTGGCCTAAGTTGGTCTATGGCGACGGCTGGCCTGGCGGATATCCATAATAGTAGTTGGGGTCGTACTGCGATGCAGCAGCTATCGCCTGCTGAGCTGCAGCGTGGCGACGAGCGGCCTCCTCTCTCCTCTCGTACTCATCTGCCTCCTCTCTGGTAATAGTATATCCTCCTCTTGCCTGATAATCAAAGAAGGCAGGAGCAGGGAGAGTAATACGGACAACACGACGTCAGTCAAAGATTAGTCGATACTGGAGAGGTGATTCGTTCCTCTCGACAAACTGGTGGTGAACCATAGCATTAAAATCTAGATAAGCAGGAGGTAATTCAATATCATCTTCGCGTATGGCTATACTAAGAAAAATAGCTATGCGGGTTGCATAAATTCCACCAAAGAAATCTCCATTAAGTCTATTAAGATGCAACCTACGTGCAACAATGCCTCCCAAATTATATGATTTGTCTCCTAACACAGCACTCCTAAGAATACTGAGGTCAGGGATACAGATGTGACATGCCTCATCTTTACCGTTTATGCATCTACCTATGAAGAGAGCAAAATAATGTATAGCAGGAAAGTGAATGCTCCCTATGGTAGCTTGTGTAATATCTCTAGATTCTCCCACAGTTATGCTAGCAAGAAAATCTCTAAATTCAGATTTGCGAGGATCCCATATACTACCCCATTGTGGAAGTTTGCAAGCAGTGTGAGGGAGTCCTGGATTAGGGGGTGTTCGGGTAGCCGGACTATACCTTCAGCCGGACTCCAGGACTATGAAGATACAAGATTGAAGACTTCGTCCCGTGTCCGGATGGGACTTTCCTTGGCGTGGAAGGCAAGTTTGGCGATGCGGATATTCAAGATCTCCTACCATTGTAACCGACTCTATGTAACCCTAACCCTATCCGGTGTCTATATAAACCGGAGGGTTGTAGTCCGTAGGCAATCAACTCCATATACAACAATCATACCGTAGGCTAGCTTGTAGGGTTTAGCCTCCTTGATCTCGTGGTAGATCTACTCTTGTACTACCCATATCATCAATATTAATCAAGCAGGACGTAGGGTTTTACCTCCATCAAGAGGGCCCGAACCTGGGTAAAACATCATGTTCCCTGCCTCCTGTTACCATCCGGCCTAGACGCACAGTTCGGGACCCCCTACCCGAGATCCGCCGGTTTAGACACCGACATTGGTGCTTTCATTGAGAGTTCCTCTGTGCCGTCACAATCAGGAAGGATGCCTCCTCCCGTCTTTAAAGACGGCGCCATTGCTAAGGGAGCCTTGGCTGTTGGCCAAACCCTCCGGCTAGGTGGTTTCCTCATGACCGCCTGTTCGGCTGTTGCGCCGACGGTGACCTCTCGGGTCATCAAAAGCAACCTACACGTCAGCTCGGAGCTCGTCGAGCAGCTAGATCCAATGGAGCTCTCTTCCGTAAACGAGCTCTTGGATCGCATCGCCGCCCTGGGGGTCGCTACGGATTACGACTAGGTTGGGCTTAAACCCGATCTAAGAGAAATTAACTCTCCCCAAGTCACCCACCATGTTGCCGTGGTAGAGACGCTGTGCGGCGACCCTTCATCTATTTTAAGGACTAGCTACATCCGAATTCCCGACTCCTCCAAGCCGGATACCCACGGAGGGGGAGATATAACTCAAGACTTGAGCTTAGGATCAGGCAACGGGCCAGATTCATTGGACAACATCCAAGAATCCGAACTTCAGAGTTCGGAAACTCTTCGGCCTCCGAATCTTGGATTGGGTGAGGTTTCAGATTCAACGACACCCGCCCACCTAATCATAAGCGATCTCTCCCAAATCAGGCAGAGGCCCGAGGAAACCGTACATCATTACTGGGCCAGATTCCTCCTGGTTATGAACAGGATAAAGGATTGCCGCGAGGAAGATGCAATCTCAATTTTTTGCGGTAATTGCACGGACAAGGGAATCCTTAACGCCATAAGTCATCGTGATATCACACGCTTCGCTGACTTGGCGTCCATAGTACAAAAATACTGTGCGATGGAAAGCGCCTGGAAAACCGAAATAAATTATTGGGATAATCCGGCCTTGAATAGTAATCCCGTCCGAACTAAGAGGGTGCATCATCACAGGACACCCGGGATAAACACCAAAAAGCCAAAACCCTCTACAGGGCATGGAACCGTACTAGAAAGATGGCTTGATGGACCCTGTAGAATTCACAGTACAGAGGACGCCACACCAACTCACAGCCTTAGAGCATGTTGGATACTCCGGCAGGTGGCCAAAATCGGCGAGGAGCTCTTAATTCTGGAGGCCGCAGAAAGCCAGCCCAAGGACACCAGTACCGTTCTCACAGTCTTTGAGACTTTCGCATCAAACAATGTGCGAAAAAGAACACTCCGCAGCCTCGCCGAAGTCTATCAAGTTGCAACAATAAATCCATGGAGCGACACCGCCATTACCTTCAACGCAAGTGATGAAATTAGATTCCGAACAGCCCGAGCACCAGCCGCATTGGTCCTCAGTCCCATAGTGGACGACTTTCGCCTCACCAAGGTGCTCATGGATGGAGGCAGCGGACTGAACCTCATTTATGAGGAAACCCTTCAAAAAATGGAAATAGACTGGAACTGCGTCGAGCAAAGCAGCACAACCTTTAGAGGAATAATCCCCAGTCGGGAAGCGCGCTGCACAGGAAAAATCACACTAGATGTGGTGTTCGGCACGCCGGATAATTACAGGTCCAAAGAAGTCACGTTTCAGGTGGCCCCGTTTAAGAGCGAATATCACGCTTTACTAGGGAGGGAAGCATTCACAATCTTCCAAGCAATACCCCATTATGGGTACATGAAGCTTAAGATGCCCGTGCCAAATGGAATTATCACTCTAGTTAGTGATCCGGACATAGCACTCCGCGCCGAAAATAAGACGGCTGCATTAGCCCTTGAGGCGCTATCCGAAGCCTTAGCGGCCGAGGAACTGACTGCGCTGCGCTCCACGGTTAACAGGGATGATGTGATACTCGATAAGAGATCCAAATCCACATCCTTCAAGCCAACCGACGAAATAGTCAAATTCCAGGTCCATCCAACGGACCCCAATAAAACAGCTTCAATCGGGGCACGACTGAACCCTAATGTAGACGCCGCACTGCGAGAGTTCCTACGAGAGAACTGGGACATCTTCGCCTGGCACCCTTCAGACATGCCAGGGATCCCACGCAGGCTGGCCGAACACAGCTTAAATATCCTAAAAGGATTTAAACCTGTCAAACAAGCCCTTCGGCGTTTTTCCGAACCCAAGAGACAGGCTATGGGAGAGGAGCTAGCCAAGCTATTGGAGGCCGGATTCATCAGAGACATAAAACATCCAGACTGGCTAGCAAACCTGGTGATGGTACCAAAGAAGGACAAATCCTGGCGCCTGTGTGTCAACTTTAAAGACCTTAACAAGGCTTGCCCAAAGGATCCCTTCCCCCTCCCCCGCATCGATCAAATTATCGATGCCACCGCAGGACACGATTTGTTGTGTTTCCTCGACGCATACTCCGGTTACCATCAAATCAAGACGGCAGAATCAGACCAAGCTGCAACAACATTCATCACACCATACGGCCCATTCTGCTTCAACACAATGCCCTTCGGGCCGAAAAACGCCGGCGCAACATATCAGCGCATGATCCAGACATGTCTGGCAAACCAGATCGGCAAAACAGTGGAGGCATATGTGGATGATGTGGTCGTCAAATCAAGACATGTCGAATCCCTAGTAAACGACTTGAGGCTTGCATTCGATAACCTCCGACAATATGACATCAAGCTCAACCCAGAAAAATGCATCTTTGGCGTTCCAGCCGGAAAGCTCTTGGGCTTCATTGTATCCGGTAGAGGAATTGAAGCAAACCCAGCCAAGATCCGAGCTTTGTCACAATTGGATGTCCCAAAGGACCTTAAACAAATACAAAAATTAACCGGGTGCGTGGCGGCTTTAAGCCGCTTCATCTCCCGCTTGGGAGAAAAGGCACTACCCCTTTATCGCCTCCTTCGGCGCACCGAACACTTCGAGTGGACGGATGCCGCCACGGCCGGACTTGATGAAATAAAAGCCATATTGGCAACAAACCTAGTCCTGGCCGCGCCAATCACTGGCGAACCAATGTTATTGTACATTGCAGCAACACACCAAGTTGTCAGCGCAGTGCTCGTTGTCGAGCGGGAAACTGAAATTCATGCCGGACTCGGGGGTCACCACGCCGCTCGGTCCCTCGTTAGCAAGGCTTCCCGTACAGGCTTTTACTGGCCGACGGCCCGAGCAGACGCTCAGGACCTAGTCCAACGATGCGCTGGTTGCCAACTTTTTGCCAACCAAAGCCATATGCCACCCACCGCACTCCAAACTATACCCATCACCTGGCCTTTTGCGGTCTGGGGGCTTGACATGGTCGGACCCCTTAAAGGTGGAACCCATAGAAAAAAATACTTACTGGTCATGGTGGATAAGTTCACCAAATGGATAGAAGCCAAGCCTGTTAAAACGGCCGAATCCGGACCTGTGATAGACTTCATATCGTACACCGTTATGGCGTCCCCCACAACATCATAACCGACAATGGTACAAATTTTACCGCCGGCGAGGTAAAACTCTGGTGCAAAAACATGGGCATCAAGCTTGATTATGCTTCCGTCTATCACCCACAAACCAACGGCCAGGTCAAACGTGCAAATGGTCTTATCATGAGCGGCATCAAACCCAGACTGGTGCGGTCCCTCAAGGAATCTAACACGCACTGGGTAGAGGAGCTCGACTCCGTGCTATGGGGGCTGCGGACCACGCCAAATCGCACCACCGGGTACACACCATTTTTTATGGTGTACGGCGCAGAAGCAGTTCTGCCCCGCGACATAATTCATGACTCACCTAGAGTGCGCATGTACGAAGAAAGAAAAGCCAAGGTCGATCGGCAGGACAACTTGGACGCCTTGGAGGAGGAGCGTGATGTGGCAAAAGCCCGTTCCGCATTTTATCAACAGCAGGCCCGAAGATATCAAAGCAGAGAAATACGGGCCAAAAATTACAATGTTGGCGAACTAGTTCTACGCCTGCCGGATAAGAAAAAGGACAAACTCAAGCCCAAGTGGGAAGGTCCATTCATAATCGACCAAGTCCTGACTGGTGGGGCGTACCGCCTGCGAGATGCGTCGAACAACCGACTCGAGCCGAACCCGTGGAACGCCACCCATCTCCGAAGATTCTATGCCTAGTGCCGGACTCTGTGTTCGTCTCCTTCCTCTGTCCATCCCTTCTTGTATTTTTCTGTCTTACATTTCTCTCCTTCCCATTTTTTTCTTTCATAGCCCTTAAAGGCTCATCTAGTGACGCGCCACTCGCGCTCATTAAACCTGGGGGCTTCTTTAACAGAAGCTTATTTATACGGGCTTCACGCCCAACACATGCGTCAAACTTCCGCATGTACCTTTTTTCTTCACCATTATATGCATCAATATGACTTAAGTTTTGGCCAAGCTGGGTTGCCTGGCTCCTGTGCTTACCCCTACGTTCCCGATTGTTCGGCTAGGCGGTAAAGGGAGCACCTCTGCGATTGTTACTACCGGGTCAGCCGGATGTGTACCTCAGACTGGGTGAAGCCGAAAGCTAGCGTTCTTAAGGGAATATTCGGTCGGTGAAATAAAAGATGATCTTTTTACTCATTTTATGCACCCCCAGATGCCTTTTTTTCTGCGTCTCTTCACGCAGTCCGGACATGCACCTTAGGGCATGCCTCCTAGCGAAAGGAACCCTTAACGGAACTATTCTCTCTGGAAGATGTTTCTTACTAACCATGTAATATAACATAACTAGTTGGGCACTTGTCTGATAAAGCACTGATGACCCCTACGCCTGGTCTCCACGCATATCCCGGTTCTTATATAACCGCTAGGGTATTCAGACACACTCCGGACTGTCAGGTCCGAGGTTGAAGCGAAAAGGTCGGCAACGACAAATGATCTACAATCCGGCTAGAAGGCATTACACATGTCAATTCAAAATTACACAGTCATTCTGACTGATTGTATTCCTCTTCTATACCATCTAATAGGCTGTCTAATTTACAGTCCTGCTGGGAATACTTCGCGAACAACTCTACTTGGCCGTATACTAAGCTTACAGGGATCTCCTTCCCGTCAGGCCCCACTGGTCCGACCTCGGCCATGTGGTTTGGGTCAGACTTCGTAAAACGGGTCTTCACCATGGCCCAGGCCTCCCTAGCGCCTTGTCGGCAGGCCGATATCTTCCACAACCGGAAGCGCTGTCGAGCTCCCTTCAGCTTCTCCGCAAGCTCTCCAAGGTCCTCGGGCACGGAGTGGGCAGGCCATAAGGCTTGGGCAATATCCCGCATCGCCTGCCGAATTCGCTCGTGCAGTTGCAAGAGTTCGGGAAGAAGGTCACCCGTAGAACCGGGCATCTCCTCTGCAGGACGACCTGTGAGCATACCTACAGACATTACTCTGTTAGTCGACTTCCTCGCCGAACTCTTTTTTCAAAGTTCGTTCAAGCACTTACTAAAAATGCCGCGTCGAAGCCACTGATTCTCCTTCGTGGAGTCCGACAGCTGGCCACGAACATCTTTAAGTTCGACGTCCAGCTTGGTGTTGGCATCCTGAAGATCATTCTTCTCTCGCCTCACCTTTGTCAACATACTCTCACCGGCCTTTAGCCGGTGTAAGAGTTGTTGCTTGTCCGGATCGAGTCCGGCGCCATCTGCAATATGATTTGTCAGATTTGCACCCACACCGCACAATACTAATCTTTCGAAGTGTATCTTACCTGAGGGGGTCTCTTTGGGCTCCTCTGCTGCGGCTAGTGCGGCCTCTAGTTGGGCCTTGCACTTTTCCAGCTCCTGGGACAGTACGGTATTCTTCTCTGTAAGAAGTTGCATATTAAATGATCCTTAAATCAGTTGCTCTAACTGCTTCAAGTCTCGGGGGCTACTGGCATACATATATATTTAACCAAAATTTTCTTACCCGTATGTCTTTTACATACTGCTCTGTGGCTCTGGCTAAACCATTTTGAGCGGCACGGAGGTACGCATCTCCCGAATTAAAGGCATCTAAAGCCTCTTGGGAGAAACAAGCGTCGTGTAGAATTGTCCGGTGACGCCCGTGGTTCATGGCACTCTCCACTTCAGAATTTGTGGCAGACAGCCTGTCCGCATCCTCTGTCGGAGGAGCGTCCAGTGCGCGCCTTGTGCTCGCCTCCGCTTCCTGGCCAGACATTGGAGCCTGGCTGGTGGAGGCGCGATTGGCAACCTCTCCGGATGTAGTCCGGCGAGGTCTCTTCGTTCTGAAGATAGCACGAACATTAATATGCCCTGACAAAATAACTCCAGGGAAACAGAGGGTGCATTATACCTTTGCGCCGGCATCTCAGTCCGGACTTCATTCCTTTTTGCCCCACGGGGCCCTGCGGCCCCTCGTTGGATAGCCGCCGCAGGTTCGGCCTCCTGCCTCGGAAATCTCCCCTGCAAAACATGGCTGTTGTCAGAAACACCGGGCTACGTGAGGGTGGAATCTCTTTCAAGGGAATAAGACCCCGGTTTCTGTCACCTGGGAGGCCGGGATTAACCCTGGGTAATCCGCCGTAATGGCTACCAAGGTATTGTCCTTGCTTAGCTGATGGAACACCCCGTCGATAAGCTCCACCGATATGTCCGGATCCTCTTCGGAGTCCGGATTGAGGGACCGTTCTGGGTCCTCGGGCTGTGGAGGGCGGCTGCTTATATCCTTTACCTCCTGTCGCAGTTCCTGCATTGAAGTCGTTAGACTACCTATCTAACCATTGGAGTATAAAACAAACGGGCAAGCGCAATTGTTCACTTACCCAACTTGGAGGATCGTACATACTGAATCCGGCCCGCGGGTTGACGTGGAGGAATTCCTCCTTTTCTCCCTTGTACAAAGAGGATAAGATCTTTACTAAGGCGGCGGCTGAGGCCGGCCCCTTACGACCGTAACGTGTGGCGTCATCCTCCCCGTTGAAATCCCACATGGGGTGGCCTCTATATTGATGCGGCTGCACCCCCCGCATAATGCATGCGGCCATGACTCCAATCATGGTTAGTCCAGAATGAGCCAACAGTCTTATCCGGCCCATCAGGTAAAGGACGTCTCTGTCGCTTTCTCTCTGAGAGCTCCGCGGACGCCAGCTCAAGCGTTTCTTCAATGGAGCACTGTTGAACTCAGGGAGACCGACCCGGATAGGGTCCGGTAGCGGGACGTCATCTATATAAAACCATTCCGAAGGCCAGTCCTCGGACGCCTTCTTTGGGGTTCCGGATAGGTATCCGGTCCCGGCGATGCGCCATACTTCGGCTCCGCCCACTTGGTATATAGACCCCTCTTGAGAACGGGGCACCAGGCAGAATAACCTCTTCCACAGCGCGAAATGAGCCTCAACGCCTAAAAATAGCTCGCAAAGGGCGACGAAACCCGCAATATGCAATACGGAGGCGGGCGTGAGATTGTGCAGCTGGAGGCCGTAGAACTCCAGAAGCCCGCGGAGAAATGGATGAACTGGAAATCCCAGTCCCCTTATTAGATAGGGGACGAGGCACACCTGCTCTCCTTTAGAAGGATTGGGGGTGCTCTCTGCTTGTTTTCCGCCATTGTAGGTGGCGAGACCGGCTCGGACTAGGACCATGTATGCCTGAGGGAGAAATCCCTTGGCCTGAAGCGACACTAACTCGCTATGCGGGATGGTGCAACTCTCCCAGTCCCCGGGTTTGGGACCGGAGGGGCGAGGGGAGGAGCTGCGACGGCTGGTCATGTTGGAATGGACCTTTGCTGGAAGCGCTCTGATGATAACTCGCGGAAAGGAGAAGATGTGGTTTGGACCTAAATCCCCATCCCGTTAAATAGGCGGCTCGTTTATACGGCTAGGGGTGTGGATGTAAAAACGCCCCGGCTTTTCGCATTCGTGGAAGACGGCCATTATTGGGCGTGGAAGCCGAGGAGCACTACATTACAAAAATCAGACATTATTCCTACAGGTACACAAGATTTGGAGAAGAACCCGCCTTGCAATGCCGAACAATCTGCGCGCCAAACTCGTTGTCATTGAAGCCTGGTTCAGGGGCTACTGAGGGAGTCCTGGATTAGGGGGTGTTCGGGTAGCCGGACTATACCTTCAGCCGGACTCCAGGACTATGAAGATACAAGATTGAAGACTTCGTCCCGTGTCCGGATGGGACTTTCCTTGGCGTGGAAGGCAAGTTTGGCGATGCGGATATTCAAGATCTCCTACCATTGTAACCGACTCTATGTAACCCTAACCCTATCCGGTGTCTATATAAACCGGAGGGTTGTAGTCCGTAGGCAATCAACTCCATATACAACAATCATACCGTAGGCTAGCTTCTAGGGTTTAGCCTCCTTGATCTCGTGGTAGATCTACTCTTGTACTACCCATATCATCAATATTAATCAAGCAGGACGTAGGGTTTTACCTCCATCAAGAGGGCCCGAACCTGGGTAAAACATTGTGTTCCCTGCCTCCTGTTACCATCCGGCCTAGACGCACAGTTCGGGACCCCCTACCCGAGATCCGCCGGTTTTGACACCGACACAGTGGTAAAATCCTCTAAGTCCATAGTGTAATATTTATCATAAAGATCAAACAGGACAGTTGGAGAATTACGTGAAGTTGAAAATTCAAACCTCCTCATAAAGGTACTGGTGAGGTTGTGATACTAGCTGCACTTCTCTTCCTCGAAGCTCACGAGATCAGCGTTACGCAAATATGCGTTGAATTCTTCCTTAATTCCCGCCCGATCCATAAAGTTCTCAGAAGGCCATTCACAAGGACGCACTGGAGCGTCTCTTGGTGGCTCTTCATCAGCATCACGCATTGCAAGCCTGGGTCCTTGCTTCCTTGAGGAACCACCTTGGAACATTTTCCTAAGCATTTTTCTTTCTCTGAAAATTTCTGAATTTTTTTAGTAACTTCAAAATAAAAGTAAACCAAACTCAACAATATTGATAGCAACTACTCCTACAAGTGCCTAGAGCCTATATCATGCATCAAAACTACTTGGAACCATATAAATTTGACATGCAAGCTCAAGAACAGGGTCACCTAAGCAACAAAAATTTGCAATGAATAAAGCACTAGAATAAAAACTAATTGGACCAATGGAGGAGTCACATACCAAGGAACAATCTCCCCAAGCAGTTTTGTGAGAGGTGCTTTGAGCAAGCAGATCGAAAATGGCAGCAAGATGAGCTAGAACTCGTGCTTGAGCTGGATATTTGTGTTTGTGGGAGGAAGATGAAGTGTGTGGGTGCAGGAATAAGTGGAGGAGGACCACCGTGGGCCCACTAGGCAGGGGGGCGCGCCCAGGGGGCAGGGCGTGCCCTCCACCCTCGTGGGCAGGTGGTTGACCCCCCTACTGTGTTCTTTGTGCCAAATATTCTCAAATATTCTGGAAAAAAGCATATTTAAATTTCAGGGCATTTGGAGAACTTTTATTTTCGAGGTATTTTTATATTGCATGGATAATCAGATAACAAACAAAAAAATATTTATTTTATTTAATTTAATATAATTAACAAAAAGTAAAAGTGGGGTATAGAAGGTCGTGCCTTCTAGTTTCATCCATCTCATGATCATCAAAAGGAATCCACTAACAAGGTTGATCAAGTCTTGTTAACGAACTCATTCTGAATAACATGGATCCGGAGAAATTTCGAATAACACTATGTTACCTCAACGGGGATATGCACATCCCCAATAATAAGAATATCATATTTCTTCTTGACAGTAGGAAGAGGAAATTCAAAACCTCCAAATATAATCGATGGCATTTTCCCAATAGAATTGATACTGTGAACTTGAGGTTGTTTCCTCGGAAAGTGTACCGTATGCTCATTACCATTAACATGAAAAGTGACATTGCCTTTAGTGCAATCAATAACAGCCCTACAATATTCAAAAAGGGTCTTCCAAGAATAATAGACATACTATCGTCTTCGGGAATATCAAGAATAACAAAGTCCGTTAAAATAGTAACGTTTGCAACTACAACAGGCACATCCTCATAAATACCGACAGGGATAACAGTTGATTTATCAGCCATTTGCAAAGATATTTCAGTAGGTGCCAACTTATTCAAATCAAGTCTACGATATAAAGAGAGAGGCATAACACTAACACCGGCTCCAAGATCACATAAAGCAGTTTTAACATAGTTTATTTTAATAGAGCATGGTATAGTGGGTACTCCTGGATCTCCAAGTTTCTTTGGTATTCCACCCTTAAAAGTATAATTAGCAAGCATGGTGGAAATTTCAGCTTCCCATATCTTTCTTTTATTTGTAATAATATCTTTCATGTACTTAGCATAAGGATTGGTTTTGAGCATATCAGTTAATCGCACACGCAAAAAGATAGGTCTAATCATTTCAGCAAAGCGCTCAAAATCCTCATCATCCTTTTTCTTGGATGGTTTGGGAGGAAAAGGCATGGGTTTCTGAACCCAAGGCTCTCTTTCTTTACCATGTTTCCTGGCAACAAAATCTTTTTTATCATAATGTTGATTCTTTGATTGTGGGTTATCAAGATCAACAGCAGGTTCAATTTCTATGTCATTATCATTACTAGGTTGAGCATCATCATGAACATTATTATTAACATTACCACTAGTTCCAGGTTCATTACTAGATTGAGTTTCAGCAACAGAAATAGAAATATCATTTGGATTCTCAGGTGTTTCAACAATAGGATCACTAGAAGCATGCAAAGTCCTATCATTTTTCTTTTTCTTCTTTTTAGAAGAACTAGGTACAACTATATTATTTCTCTGAGAATCTTGCTCAATTCTCTTAGGGTGGCCTTCAGGATACAAAGGTTCTGTCAGAGTAAATGACCACGGGTAGCCTAGCCGGCTTCCCCTGGCACTTCAGAAAAATTACAGGCCGATCAAGCCTCCAAGCGTCCAAGACACGGGGCCGCCTTCCCCTAGCCGGCTACCTCTCAAGCCGGCTGCGCGAAGGCGGCCCAGCCCTGAAATCCTTGAGAAACAAGACCACGAGAAGGCCGACTTCCAGAAGCCGGCCATAAAAGGGCCGACTCCCAGGAGCCGGCCCCTCAGCAGGCGACTAAGATCTTGCCCTCAGAGTCTGCACCCACATAACGACGACAAGACGAGGCATGGCTATAGTTAAGCCTGCCACCCCCGAATCCCGGCACACGCCGGGCCACAGTGCACCGTACGCGGTGGCCATCCCCGTCCGGCGCGGCACTGTTGCCACGATGATCGTGACATCACCCACGGCGAGCGGTCAGTACGACCCGTGGGTGGCGGGCCCCCTCGGTCAGGGAGATCCCAAAGGCGGCCAGGCTTCCCACAGTCAGCCAAGGGTATGGCCGGCTTCCAACAGCCGGCCAGCTCTCTCCCTCCAAGGAGGTGCTCCATTAAGGAGACAAGAGAAGGTAAGGCTACAGTGATGAGCCGCCTCGCGGCGGCACTGTAGCCATGCTTACCACGACAAAGCCATCGTCACCAGGGGCAAGGTAACAGTAACCAGCCCCCGACAAGACCCCCGAGCGGTGGGGCCGGCCTATCAACCAAAGGGTCGGCAGCCGGCGGGCCCACCAGTCGGCAGGCCCCACCAGTCGGTGGAGAAGCCGGCGGGCGTAGACACAGACGGCTAGGGCCCACGCCCAGCCGGGTTACCATTGTACCATGGGGGGTAGGCCTATATAAACCCCCCAGGGTTCCCATGTAGGGGAGATCGCTCTTTGGATAGATTTTAGACACCACAAGGAGAAGAGGAGCGGGCTGGCCAGGCCCTCCTTCATCCTTTCACCGAACAACTCAAGGAGCATTCTGTAGCTACCCATCGAGTTAGTGATCATGCGAAGACCCCGCAGAGCAGCACTAGGGGTGTTATCTCCACGGAGAGCCCTGAAGCTGGGTAAGATTCGCCGGCGTGCATGTCTTCGCCTTATACCGTTTCCAGGCACCGACGGTGTTTTATTGGCTTCCACAATGATAAGCCATCCATTGGCATATGTCGCACCAACCACCCAACATTTGGCGCCCACCGTGGGGCCAGGTGCACCATCGTCCGGAGACCTGCTCTAGACGGGAACCCTCTTCCTTCCCAACGTGCGTAGCCAGCCTGGCTCGCCTGATGGCGCTTGCCCCGACGCGCTGCAAGACGTCACCGACGCCTGTGCGGCGAGCTGGCTCGCCGATCTTCTTGGCGAGGCTCGCATCTCTGACGAGCCCGCATCCGATGCGGGCACAGATTGCCCCGAGAGCCACCTCGTCAGCCTCCTCGATCAACTCCACGTCTCCGGCGAGCTTGCCGCGGACTTGGAGTCGGTTGGCTCCACCGACCCGATGCTTGTCGACTCCGACACAACATCCCTTGACGCCTTCCCCACCAACATGGTGGTCTTCAATGACCCTCTTCCTCGAGCCGACAGCAGCGGCAGTGCCATCACCGAGGTACTGGTTATCAGCCACGGCGCCCCCTCAGGCGAAAATGCCCACGACGCGGACACGGATGCCAAGACGTTGGAGGTGCGCCGCCTCGCCCTCGTTGCGGAGGGCCAGAGGCTCGCCACCATGAGACGCCTCACCGAGGAGCACCAGCGCGAGGTCGACCGAGCTGCCTTCGGCATGCCGCCTCCCGACGGGCCGAGCCGCGTCGGTATCGTCAAGAAACACGGCGCGGCTATCGCCGACATGATGGGAGCAGACCGCCCAGTCTATGCCACGCCTCTCGAGAACTTGCGCGCCGCCCAGGCGGCCGCAGACGAGTTGAATGGGCTAGGGCCTGATGAGCTCCCTTACATGACCAGACGCATCCAACAACTTATCGACGCGGCCACAGAGCGGCATGAAGCCGGCGTCCGCGCCGAGAGTCCTCCCCCGCGCCGAGAGGACGGTGCGACGTCCCGAACACCGACCGCGGGCAACACCCGCATGAGAAAAGAAAAGGAGCCGGCTGCCAGCCGCAACCGGACTCGAATCTCCATCGAGCGTGACGCCGAGGGCCGCCCTCGAGCCGTGGAGTGGCGGGGCAACCCTCCTCCTCCTCCACCTCGTGGGGAGAGATACCCTACCCCGCCGCCTGTCACACACCCGACTCTCAGCGGCCGGCTGGGTCGCCGCGAAGGAGTCGGCGAGAATGACGCCCGCCACCGGATCGACCGCCTTGCGTGATCCCTGGCCCTGGAAGAAGAAGATGATGTCGGCCCCACTTGCTTTGGTCCCCGCATCCGCGACGAGCCCTTCCCCAAAGGGTTCTCGCTCCCAAGAGACACGCCCAAGTACAACGGCTCCGTGAAGCCGGAAGATTGGCTGATCGACTACTCCACCGCGGTTAGCATCGCAAACGGCAACAGGCGTGTTGCCGTAAAATATGTGCCCCTCATGCTCCAAGGCACGGCGCGCACCTGGCTTAACAGCCTCAAGCCTTACAGTGTCAACAGCTGGCTAGACTTCACTGAAGCCTTCATACACAACTTCACCAGCACCTACAAGCGGGCTCCTAAGCCCCGACAGCTCTCCTTATGCATCCAAGGGCCCAATGAATCGACTCGCGACCACCTCACGCGTTGGGCCGAGCTCCGCAATTCCTGCGAGGGAGTGCACGAGGTCCAAGCTATAGAGTACTTCACCGCTGGGTGCCAAGAAGGCACCCTCCTCAAGCACTGTCTCCTCTACGACGAGCCGACTACGCTTGACGAGCTACTGGTCATAGCTGATAAATACGCCACAACCGATTCCTCGATGAAGACCGAGCTCCGAGTAGACGCCTCCGGGAAGGTGCTCGCTCCGAGTCCCAAGACGCCAGCTGGAGAATCCAGCCGACGCCCGCACCAGAACGACCACAAGCGCAAGGCTCCCCTGCCGCCTTCCACCAGTCGGCAGGTGGCCACAGTCGAAGATGAACAACCCGAAGGACGGCCCGCACCCAAGAAGCAGAAGGGCGGCAGGCCGGCTTGGCAGCCGGCTTTCTCCTACGAGCAAGCACTTAATGCCCCATGCAAGTTTCACAGCGGCGCAAAGCCTTTAAACCACATGACCAGAAAATGCCATTGGCTCACTCGGATCTCCAAGGGTGAGGGGATGGCGCCGCCTCCGCCTGCTGGTCAGCCGCCTCCGGCTCCTCCGCAGCCGGCCGCTCGACCAGCGGTCGGGGTAGTTCAAGCCGAGTACCCCGACGAGCATGCCGCCTACGTCGTCTTCACCAGCCAGCTAGAAGATCGGCGTAGCCGGCACCGACAACACCAAGAAGTCAACGCAGTCGCCTCCAACAACCCAGAATTCATGCACTGGTCCGAAAGGCCTATTAGCTGGAGCCGGACAGATCACCCAGAGGTGATGCCATCTCCCGGCTCCTACGCATTAGTTCTGGACGCCACCCTCGCTACGGAAAGGCGAGCCGCCCGTTTCTCCCGTGTGCTGATAGATGGTGGGAGCGACATCAATATCCTATACCGCGACACCATGGAGAAGCTAAGCATCAAGACAAAGCAGCTCATGCCCAGTCGGACTGTGTTCCATGGCATCGTACCCGGCTTGTCCTGCTCCCTAATCGGCAAGATCAAGATAGACGTCCTCTTCGGGGACAAGGATCATTTCCGCCGAGAGGCGGTGTTGTTTGAAGTGGTGGATCTAGAGAGCCCTTACCACTCGTTGCTTGGCCGACCTGCCCTGGCCAAGTTCATGGCTGTACCCCATTATGCCTACCTCAAGATGAAGATACCATGTTCCAAGGGCATCATCACCGTAGCCGGAGACTACAAGAAATCCTCTGAGTGCGCGGCTGCCAGCAGCCGGCTGGCCGAGTCCCTTGTAATTGCTGAAGAGAAGAAGATACTGGACCGAGTCGCGGCCATGACCGGCAAGCAGCCGGCCCTGTCCCCGACCCCAAGGAATGTGGTGCCTAAGGGTCTTTTCAGCCGGCCAAAGAAACAAAGAGGGTACCTCTGGACCCAGATCACCCAGAAAGGTTTGCCACCATCGGGGCAAACCTGGACAGCAAATAGGAAGGCGAGCTCACCGATTTCCTCCGTGAGAATCGGGACATTTTCGCATGGTCCCCCAAGGACATGCCGGGTGTGTCGAAGGAATTCGCCGAGCACAAGCTACATGTCCGAGAAGGTGCGAAACCAGTCAAACAGCCTCTCCGCTGACTATCGGAGGAGAAGAGAAGGATTGTAGGAGAAGAGATAGCCCGGCTTCTGGCAGCCGGCTTCATTATGGAAGTTTTCTTCCCAGAGTGTCTCGCCAACCCGGTCCTTGTGCTGAAAAAAATAACAAGTGGCGCATGTGTATAGACTACACTAGCCTCAACAAGGCTTGCCCCAAAGATCCCTTCGCCTTGCCAAGGATTGATCAAGTAATAGACTCCACAGCCGGATGCGAGCTGTTGAGCTTCTTGGATGCTTACTCAGGCTACCACCAGATAAAGCTGGATCCGGCTGACCGCCTGAAAACCGCCTTCATCACACCATTCGGAGCCTTCTGCTACCTGACTATGACATTCGGCTTGAGAAATGCCGGTGCCACTTTTTAATGTTGCATGCAGAAATGCCTCCTCAAGTAGCTCGGTAGAAATGCTCACGTCTATGTAGACGATATTGTGGTGAAGATGGACAAGCGCGGCACCTTGCTAGAAGACCTTAGAGAAACATTTGAAAACTTGCGCCGATTCCAAATCAAGCTCAACCCCGAGAAATGCGTGTTCGGAGTACCAGCCGACCAGCTCCTAGGCTTTCTGGTCTCCGAACGCGGCATCGAGTGCAACCCAATGAAGATCAAGGCCATAGAGAGAATGGAGATTCCCACCAAGCTGCAGGATGTCCAGAAGTTCACCGGATGCTTGGCTTCCCTGAACCGCTTCATCAGCCGGCTCGGAGAGAAGGCCCTCCCCCTCTACCGACTCATGAAGAAGTCCACTCATTTCGAGTGGAATGACCAGGAGGACCAAGCCTTCCATGAGCTAAAGAAGATGCTAACCACGCCGCCTGTCTTGGCGGCACCGGCTGAAAAGGAGCCCATGCTCCTTTACATTGCCGCTACTAGCCGGGTGGTCAGCACTGTCATCGTAGTCCAGCGCCCAGAAGAAGGCCGGGCACAGCCGGTTCAGAGGCCGGTGTATTATTTAAGCAAAGTCTTATCCACCTCGAAGCAGAACTACCCACACTACCAGAAGATGTGCTATGGTGTGTACTTCGCTGCCAAGAAGCTCAAGCCCTATTTTCAAGAGCACCCCATTACGGTCGTATGTACTGCCCCGCTTGCCGAGATCATAGGCAGCCGGGATGCATCTGGCCGAGTGGCCAAATGGGCCATTGAGCTGGCCCCCTATGCGATTTTCTACCAGCCCCGCATCGCCATCAAGTCCCAGGCACTGGCCGACTTCCTCGTCGATTGGGCCGAAACCCAGTACCTGCCACCGGCTCCTGACTCCACTCACTGGCGGATGCACTTCGATGGGTCCAAGATGCACACCGGCTTGGGAGCCGGCATCGTCCTCACCTCTCCCAAGGGCGACAAGCTCAAGTATACATTGCAAATTCATTTTGCCGCCTCCAACAATGTGGCTGAGTACGAGGCACTCATACACGGGCTCCGGCTAGCCAAAGAACTCGGCATCCGCCGGATCTTGTGCTATGGCGACTCGGATTTGGTGGTCCAACAGTCATCCGGTGATTGGGACGCCAAAGACGCAAACATGGCGAGCTATCATTTCCTCGTCCAGCAAATCAGTGGATATTTTGAAGGATGTGAGTTCCTTCATGTACCACGTGCCGACAACATGCAAGCGGATGCCCTGGCACGAGTAGGATCCACCCGGCAAGCCATACCAGCCGGCGTTTCTCTCCACCGTCTCCTCAAGACGTCTATCAAGCCGTCTCCAGAGTTTGATTCCATCTTCGTGCCGCCTGACCCCAACGCAGTCGGATATGACTTGGGAAACCAAGCAGGCGGCGCGGGGACTCCAACAGGCGGCCCGGGGACTGCCATAGTCGCACCCGGCCCGGGGAATTCGAAACTCGGCCCAGGGACTACTGCAGCCGGTCCGGGGACTACATCAACACAACAGGCGATGGCCGACTCCGACTCCAACTCTTCACTACCCAGCCCACCCACCCCTATCACAGTGGTAGTCCTGACAATAGAAGAAGTCACGGCTCCATCCTGGGCCCAACCCATCCTCAACTTCTTAGTAAACAGAGAGCTGCCAACCGACGAGATCTCGGCAAGACAAGTTCAACGCCGAGCCGGAGCCTACACAATCGTCAACAGAGAGCTTGTTAGGCGCAGCGTCACTGGAGTCTTCCAGCGCTGCGTCGAACCAGAGAAGGGCATATCAATCCTCAGGGACATCCACCAAGGCGAATGCGGCCACCATGCAGCCTCAAGATCACTCGTCGCCAAGGCTTTTCGCCATGGATTTTTCTGGCCAACTGCCTTGGAAGACGCCAAGGAACTAGTCAAACACTGCAAAGGGTGCCAAGTTTTCAGCTCCAAGCAACACATGCCGGCTTCTGCACTCAAGACCATCCCCCTCACCTGGCCCTTTGCCGTCTGGGGGCTGGACATGGTGGGCCCGTTCAAGACGGCACGCGGCGGCATGACGCATTTGCTCGTCGTTGTGGACAAATTTACCAAGTGGATTGAGGCGAAGTCGATCAAAAAGCTGAATGGGCCGACTGCCGTCACATTCATCGCAGATATTATAACCCGGTATGGCGTACCGCATAGCATCATCACCGACAACGGCACAAATTTTGCAAAGGGAGCACTGGCACGTTTCTGCACAACACACGGCATCTGGCTGGACCTAGCGTCCGTTGCCCACCCGCAGTCAAACGGCCAGGTCGAGTGAGCAAACGGCCTCATCCTCTCTGGCATCAAGCCCTGACTGGTCGTGCCACCGGAGCGTTCGACCGGCTGCTGGCTCGACGAGCTGCCGGCCGTCCTCTGGAGTTTGCGCACTACCCCAAACAAATCGACCGGCTTCACCCCCTTTTTTCCTTATATATGGTGCCGAGGCCGTCATCCCAACTGACATCGAGTTCGACTCGCCTCGGGTCACCATGTACACAGAGGCGAAAGCCAAGGAAGCACGAGAAGACGGCGTCGACCTGCTGGAAGAGGGCCGGCTGTTAGCTCTCAGTCGGTCCGCCATCTATCAGCAGGGTCTGCGCCGCTACCACAGCTGGAAGGTCAAGCCAAGATCTTTCCAAGAGGGCGACCTTGTGCTCCGGCTGATCCAGCGACCAGCCGGCCAGCACAAGCTCTTGGCCCCTTAGGAGGGCCCCTTCATCATCAGCAGAGCTTTAGGCAACGACTCCTACTACCTAATCGATGCGCAGAAGCCGAAGGCACACAAGAGAGACGATTCCGGCAAGGAGTCGGACCGACCGTGGAACGCCAATCTCCTCCGAAGATTTTACAGTTAAAAAGCAGTACGTAGCACGCTACCTTTTGTATTAAGTACGAGACAAGGGGTGCCCCGAGGAGTACTTGGGGACTACCCTCTTTTATCTATGAAAGATGAGTATCACGCATACGATTATGTTGCTACACTTGCTTTCTTCGTCCGGCACCGGGTTCGACCAGTCGGCCCGGGGACTCGCCGCCTCAAGTTATATCTGTAGTTCCACCTGCAGCCAGACAAGTAGTGTGCCGGCACCCAAGCCCCCTCTTGCCAAAAGTCGCAGCTCGAAGAAATGACTGCCCGACTGGCAAGAGCCAAGGGCAGGAAAGGATGCCCACGCGAAAAACGGCTAAGGACTAACGAACTTATATAACACGAGCCGGCCTCCCACCCCGCCAGCCGACTACCAGAGCAGTCGGCTGGCCGGCTTCCCGTTCACCTTGCTGCAATCTGAGAAAGCTCAAGTACTTGCCTTCCCAAAAAACGACCGAATCCTTCTTCGGCCACAGACTGCAGAGCAGCTGTCCGGCTGGGAAGGCGGCGGCCAAGGGAAGGCGGCAAAGGAAAAAGCCAAAGGATAAAAAGCAAACATAAACGGAAGCCAAACACATGCATAATATTTACACAAAAGACCTTCGAAAGGCTAGCATTCAACATAGTCTGAATACACCCCCAGTGGGTGGAACTGCGCAAATTTACAGATTGTTCAAAGAAGTAACAAGCAGGAAAGCTAGGACGGCGGATCAAGCCAGGGGAACAACAGGCGAGTTGGGCAGGTTGGCGGAGTCGGCGGTGCCGGCTGGAGGAGTGACCGGCTGGTGAGTCTCGGCATCGTTGCTAGAGGCATGATCGGGCTGAGGCGGGTTGGTCGCTTCACCATCCGGCGCAGCGTCTTCGTCATCCTCTCCCTCTTCCCCTTCGCCCTCATCACTGGAGGCAATCTCCTCCGCCGAGTCCTCACCTTCGGCCGGGTTCAGCCCGAACCACTCCTCCGGCTGAGCGACGCCGGCGTCATCCACCTCAGGAGCAAAGGCGCCGGTATCGGTATACTCAGCGACCGTCGAGGCACGCTGGATGATAGCCGTCCGCACCGCTTCCAGCTCCTCGTCAGCCTCCTGCCGCCAGGTGCTCAACTGGTCCAAGTTCAGCCCAGGATACCAAGCCCGGACGAACTCCAGAGCCCGCCCAGCGCCGGACCGGGCCGCTGACGCCTTCCAAGCCTCGAAGCGGCCGACTGCGACCTCCAGCCAGTCGGCCGTCCGACTTGGGGTGCGCGGAATCACCTCACCAGGCCAGAGGGCGGCCAGCACTTGCGCTCCGGCGCGCTGAAGACGGCGGAGCATGCGATGGGCCGGCTGCAGGCGGGCTTGAAGCTCCAGAAGCTGCTCCTCAAGTGACCGGCTGGCATTCGGCGCAATCTCGGCCCCCGCCTGCCGTCGCGTGTCGCGGTAGGCCTCGATGGCTTGGGTGGCGGCGGCTGAGTAGCCGGGGAAGTAATCTGCACAAAGAGGAAAGCAGTGACACAAAATAAAAAAATGAATCAGATAGTAGAAGGCAGGCAAGGAAGCAAAGAAGAAGGCGGCCTACCGTCAATCAAGTCTTCCACCTAGCTGTAGCCTTGGCTCAGCGCCTGCCTCATCTCAGCCCAGTTTGCCGCCTCGGTCTCATACTCGGCTTTGAGGGCGGCCTCGCTGTCCTGCGCTGCTTCTAGGGCCGCCCTGTGGCTCTCCTCCTAGTCGGCCAACCTCTTGGCCAGGCGGTCACGCTCT
The DNA here is from genome assembly GCF_003073215.2 of Triticum urartu. Classification (NCBI taxonomy): domain Eukaryota; kingdom Viridiplantae; phylum Streptophyta; class Magnoliopsida; order Poales; family Poaceae; genus Triticum; species Triticum urartu. The sequence continues at coordinate 54,455,248 of NC_053023.1, forward strand.
TGAGCCAGGGCGGTGCACTCGGCCTCCTTGGCACGAAGGGCGGTCTGGGCTCCGCTCAGCTGGCTACTCAAGTCGGCATTGGGCCCTGCAATATAAAGAAAGAAGTCGTCAGGAAAAGATCCGACCCGACTACTCGGTAGTCGGGCCGAATCTCGGGGACTACACCCAGTGGGTGCGCTGACGCACCCCCACTTAAAGGAAAAACAAAGCGCTTACTCCGGCTCTCGGTCAGATCAGTGGCTTTCTGATTCAACTCCTGGGCCTGGGAGTTGAAGGCGGCCGCGCAGAGGTTGTGGTACTCCTGCAGAGAAGACAAGGGACGTGAGTAAGAACAAGATGGTAATCAAGCTTTCCAATAAGTTCCAAGCCGCCCGCTCAGCAGCCGGATCGGAACTCGGGGACTACACCCAGTGGGTGCGCTGACGCGCCCCCACGGAAGAAATTAAAAGCAATCAAAGGAGCAGGAGGACTCACCCAAATAACCGACCGCGTCATGAGAAACTCCTGGGTGTACTACTTCAGCGTGGTGGCTTGGGCCTAAAGCCGGCTCCGGAGGTCCTGCGCCGCCACATTCAGCACGGCTGTCCCGCCACCCGGCGTCCACCCGGACGAGCTGTCGCTGGCCGCTTCTAGGTCCTGGGCAGACGAGCCGGCGTCCACGGTCTTCTACGCGTCCGGCGCTGAAGTTACCTTCCCCGCACGTCGGCGAAGCGGTGACGAGATCACAAGATCCCCTCCCACGGTCGGCTTGCCCCCAGCCGGCTGTGCTGGCGGCACTTCAGGCCGGCCTCCTCGGCCCGCTCCAGTCGGCGGCGATGGCGCCGCCTCCCTCTCCATCTCCGGCTGGCCGCGGCCGGCCTCCTCCAACAGGGGCACAGGGGTGTCGGGAGCCGCGGCACGGAGGGGAATGACGAACTGCGGAGGCTGGTTCTGCAGGGCCTCTGCCTCCTTCTCCGCGTCTGCGGCCTCCGCCTAGGCCTTGGCGGCCGCGAGGGCTCGCGCCGCCACCGACTTCTGCTTCGCCTCCCGAGCCGCCCTCCGCTCCTCCGCCTTCCGCTCCTCCCGCGCTTCCCGTGCGTTCCGCTCCGTCGCCTCTAGGAGGTCGGCGCGTGGATCTACCCGGCGCGAGCTTGAAGACCCTCCTACGGCTCCGACTATGGAGGCGGCCGGGACTCGCCCAAGGGAAAGAGGGGCCCTGTTTGATAAATTGAGAAAAAGGGTTTGGAAAAACATCAACCGAAGAAGAAGAAAAAAGAAAGGCATGAGAACAGCGACACTTACGCTGAGACCGCCTGCGGCTGCTTCACCACCTTGCGGAATCGGGCTGCCTTCGCGGCCGCCTCGTCCCGCTTGGTCGCCCCCGCGGTACTCTTGGGCTTCTTCAACCGACTACCGAAGTGGGTCGACATGGCCCGATGCTTCTGTGCGCCGCCCTGGGCAGTCGGCCCGGCGGATGGGCCCGCACCATGGTGATCGGGCGCCGGTCGGCGGCGCGCGATGACTTCGGCCTCGTCGTCATCTGGCCAGTCCTCGAAGCCGGTCCCGAGCCCGGACCCGCCTGCGTCGCCGCCTTCCCCCGCGACGTCGTCTTCCATGGTGGCCGCCCCCAGGTCTGGGTCGTCTACATGGTCCATCGTACGGTCGGGGAGGAACTGGCGTTCCACGCCTGCGGCCCATGCTGCTGGCGGAAGCATGGGGTTCTGCCAAAGAAAGGCCGGCTGGTCAGGAGTCGGCCACCATGAACTCGGCAACGAGAAAGGAGAAAGAGGAAGAGAAACTTACCACCGACGGAGGATTGGCGCGAGAGTACGGCACCTTGCCATACTGCCACTCCTCGGTGAGCTTACAGTTAGAAATGTAGCTCACCATGTAAGACACCTCGGCGTGAGGCATCTCCTTGGTGCTTAGCCGGCACGGGTCGAAGCGGCCGCTCATTTGGCAGATCATATGAGGTCGGCCCTGGAGCGGGAGCACCCGGTGCTCCACGAAGGCGGCCACCAGGTCGGCCCCGGACAGACCCTCCGACTGGATCATCACCCGGAGCCGGGCAACGGAGGCGGACCCGCCCGGAGACAGCGACCTGGACCAGAAGGACCATGAAGGCTGCCTCCCAGCCGGCGGGCCGGATATGTAAGCCGGCAGGTTGACGAAGTCGCCTTGCGGAGCAATATTCTTCACATAAAAGTAGGACTTCTGCCAGAGCTTCACCGACTGGATCAGCGGGATGGGCGAAAACGGGTTGTTGTCACTCACCCTCCGCATGGCGATGAAGGCACTGCATGGGGCGGGCATGCCTGCGACGACGGTGCCGAGCTTGCGCTGAAAGAACTCTCCCCACAATTCATGAGTGGGGAGGACGCCAAGAAAACCCTCGCACAGGGTGACGAAGGCCGACAGCAGCATCACCGCGTTGGGAGTGAGGTGATGCGGCTGGAGATGATAAAATTCAAGGAACAAGCGGAGGAACCTGCTCGCTAGCAGGCCGAAGCCGCACAGGCAGTGGGAGCGGAAGATTACCCGCTCGTCCTCTTCCGGCGCCGGCGAGATTTCCCTCTCCGGCGCGAGGCGGACCCGCACGAGATCCGCGCCCGGCAGCCGCCGTGTCCGACGGAGGAAGTCGACGTGGTCGTCGTGGACGTTGGAGCCGTCCCAGGAGCTTGACAACGCCATGGGGACGGCATGGCGGTGAGAAAGGTGCGGCGAAAGGAGGGCGCACAACCCAACTGCGACGAAGCGACGGCGAGCCAAGAAGATTGGCGGGAAGGCCGAGCGACGGCAGGTAGCTGTCGTGACAATAGGAGGAAGAAGAAGGAGGGGGCAAAGCGAGGGAGAGCGCGCGAGCGTTTGGCGCTCCCCTCCTCTCCGCCTACTTATAGCCTCGTGCGGCGAAGCCGAGGAGGCAGGACATGGGGGGGATGTGGGATTAACTGCACCCACGCCCCCACGCCCCGCGATTATTGCGCCATTACGGCGTGGGGAAACCTTCGCTGGGGCGCGCGCGGTTCGTCCAGGCCGCAGAAGATCCGCGCGTGGGCCGAGGCCCTGTAGTGGCGGGCCCCAGACTGCGGCGGCATCCCGTCGCACGCGTGGGCTGGCAGGCCCCTCCAGCCGGAGGATGCCACGTGGCGCGCAGACAACGAGCGGTCAGCTCACAGCCGGACTCGTGCTCCGACTGACACCCGCCTTCAAGCTTCGAGATCTCTGGGAGACGGAGCGCCTAGTCGAAGCCGGCCTCTTGTTCCCGGCTCCTCAAGATAGGAAGCTGACTGAGCTCCTCGACTTTTTTCTGCCTCGGAGCCCACTCAGCTTCGGGGACTACTGTCGGAGTAAATGACCACGGGTAGCCTAGCCGGCTTCCCCTAGCACTTCAGAAAAATTACAGGCCGATCAAGCCTCCAAGCGTCCAAGACACGGGGCCGCCTTCCCCAAGCCGGCTACCTCTCAAGCCGGCCGCACGAAGGTGGCCCAGCCCTGAAATCCTTGAGAAACAAGACCACGAGAAGGCCGACTTCCAGAAGCCGGCCATAAAAGGGCCGACTCCCAGGAGCCGGCCCCTCAGCAGGCGGCTAAGATCTTGCCCTCAGAGTCTGCACCCACTTAACGGCGACAAGACGGGGCGTGGCTACAGTAAAGCCTGCCACCCCCGAATCCCGGCGCACGCCTGGCCACAGTGCACCGTATGGGGCGGCCATCCCCGTCCGGCGCGGCACGGTTGCCATGATGATCGTGACATCACCCATGGAGAGCGGTCAGTATGACCCGTGGGTGGCAGGCCCCCTCGGTCAGGGAGATCCCAAAGGCGGCCAGGCTTCCCACAGTCGGCCAAGGGTATGGCCGGCTTCCAACAGCCGACCAGCTCTCTCCCTCCAAGGAGGTGCTCCATTAAGGAGACAAGAGAAGGTAAGGCTACAGTGATGAGCCGCCTCGCGGCGGCATTGTAGCCATGCTTACCACGACAAAGCCATCGTCACCAGGGGCAAGGTAACAGTAACCAGCCCCCGACAAGACCCCCGAGCGGTGGTGCCAGCCTGTCGCCCAAAGGGTCGGCAGCCGGCGGGCCCACCAGTCGGCGGGCCCCACTAGTCGGCGGAGAAGCCAGCGGGCGTAGACACAGACGGCTAGGGCCCATGCCCAGCCGGGTTACCATTGTACCCCTGGGGGGTAGGCCTATATAAACCCCCCAGGGTTCCCATGCAGGGGAGATCGCTCTTTGGACAGATTTTAGACACCACAAGGAGAAGAGGAGCGGGCTGGCCAGGCCCTCCTTCATCCTTTCACCGAACAACTCAAGGAGCATTCTGTAGCTACCCATCGAGTTAGTGATCATGCGAAGACCCCGCAGAGCAGCACTAGGGGTGTTATCTCCACGGAGAGCCCTAAAGCTGGGTAAGATTCGCCGGCGTGCATGTCTTCGCTTTATCCCGTTTCCAGGCACCGGCGATGTTTTATTGGCTCCCACAATGATAAGCCATCCATTGGCATATGTCGCACCAACCACCCGACAGGTTCCCGAGTCATTCTACTAGTTCTAGTAGCCACTCTAACAACATTATCATTATTCTTGCTATTTAATTCATTGAGCAAATCATTTTGAGCTTTAAGTACTTGTTCTACTTGAGTGGTAACCATAGAAGCGTGTTTACTAATAAGTTTAAGTTCACCTTTAACATTAGCCATATAATCACCCAAGTGTTCAAGCATATTTGAATTGTTTTTCAATTGTCTACCAAAATAAGCATTAAAGTATTCTTGCTTAGCCATAAATTTATCAAACTCATCTAAGCATGGGCTAGCAAATTTAGTAAATGGGATTTCAGCTTTATCATATCTTTAGACAGAATTTACCTTTACTACCTGTGTCGGGTTATCAAGACCATGAGTTTCTTCAATAGGTAATGGATTAAGATTATATGTTTCTTCAACAGGCGGTAAATTAAGACCATGTATTTCTTTAATAGGAGGTAAATTCTTAACATCTTCAGCATTAATACCTTTTTCTTTCATAGATTTCTTTGCCTCTTGCATATCTTCAGGACTGAGAAATAGAACACCCCTCTTCTTTGGAGTTGGTTTAGAAATAGGCTCAGGAATTGGCTTCAGTGTTCTTTCAATATATTATTCAATAGAATTTCAGCTTCATCCGGTGTTCTTTCCCTGAAAACAGAACCAACACAACTATCCAGGTAATCTCTGGAGGCATCGGTTAGTCCATTGTAAAAGATATCAAGTATTTCATTTTTCTTAAGAGGATGATCAGGCAAAGCATTAAGTAATTGGAGAAGCCTCCCCCAAGCTTGTGGGAGACTCTCTTCTTCAATTAGCACAAAATTATATATATCCCTTAAAGCAGCTTGTTTCTTATGAGCAGGGAAATATTTAGCAGAGAAATAATAAATCATATCCCGGGGACTACGCACACAACCAGGATCAAGAGAATTAAACCATATCTTAGCATCACCCTTTAATGAGAATGGAAATATTTTAAGGATATAAAAGTAACGAGTTCTCTCATCTTTAGTAAACAGGGTAGCTATATCATTTAATTTAGTAAGATGTGCCACAACAGTTTCAAATTCATAACCATGAAAAGGATCAGATTCAACCAAAGTAATTATATCAGGATCAACAGAGAATTCATAATCCTTATCAGTAACAAATATAGGTGAAGTAGCAAAAGTAGGGCCAGGTTTCATTCTAGCATTTAGAGATTGCTTACTCCATTTAGCTAATAACCTTTTGAGTTCATTTCTATTTTTGCAAGCTAAAATAGCTAAAGAAGCTTCTTGATCAAAAACATAACCCTTAGGAATGACAAGTGATTCTTCATCATCACTTTCATCAGTACATCAGATTCAATATTTTCAATTTCTCTAGCCCTAGCAAGTTGTTCATCAAGAAAATCACTAAGTGGCACAGTAGTATCAGACATAGAGGTAGTTTCATCATAGGTATCATGCATAGCAGAAGTGGCATCATCAATAACATGCGACATATCAGAATGAATAGCAGAAGCAGGTGTAGGTGTCGCAAACTTACTCATAATAGAAGGTGAATCAAGTGCAGATCTAGATGGCAGTTCCTTACCTCCCCTCGTAGTTGAGGGATAGATCTTGGTTTTTGGATCTCTCAAGTTCTTCATAATGATAAGCAGATATATATCCCAAGTGACTCAAAGAATAGAGCTATGCTCCCCGGCAGCGGCACCGGAAAATAGTCTTGATAACCCACAAGTATAGGGGATCGCAACAGTTTTCGAGGGTAAAGTATTCAACCCAAATTTATTGATTCGACACAAGGGGAGCCAAGTAATACTCTCAAGTATTAGCAGCTGAGTTGTCAATTCAACCACACCTGGAAACTTAGTATCTGCAGCAAAGTATTTAGTAGCAAAATAATATGATAGTAGTAACGGTAACAAAAGGTAACAGTAGTAAAAGCAATGTTTTTGGTATTTTGTAGTGATGATAGCAATAGCAACGGGAAAGTAAATAAGCGAAGAACAATATATGGAAAGCTCGTAGGCAATGGATCGGTGATAGAGAATTATGCCGGATGCGGTTCATCATGTAACAGTCATAACCTAGGGTGACACAGAACTAGCTCCAGTTCATTGATATAATGTAGGCATATATTCCGAATATAGTCATACGTGCTTATGGGAAAGAACTTGCATGACATCTTTTGTCCTACCCTCCCGTGGCAGCGGGGTCCTTACGGAAACTAAGCGATATTAAGGCCTCCTTTTAATAGAGAACCGGAACAAAGCATTAACACATAGTGAATACATGAACTCCTCAAACTACAGTCATCACCGGTAAGTATCCTGATTATTGTCACTTCGGGGTTAACAGATCATAACACATAATAGGTGACTATAGACTTGCAAGATAGGATCAAGAATACTCATATATTGATGAAAACATAATAGGTTCAGATCTGAAATCATGGCACTCGGGCCCTAGTGACAAGCATTAAGCATAGCAAAGTCATAGCAACATCAATCTCAGAACATAGTGGACACCAGGGATCAAACCCTAACAAAACTAACTCGATTACATGATAGAACCCATCCAACCCATCACCGTCCAGCAAGCCTACGATGGAATTACTCACGCACAGCGGTGAGCATCATGAAATTGGTGATGGAGGATGGTTGATGATGACGATGGCGACGGATTCCCCTCTCTGGAGCCCTGAACGGACTCCAGATCAGCCCTCCTGAGAGGTTTTAGGGCTTGGCGGCGGCTCCGTATCGTAAAACGCGATGATTTCTTCTCTGTAATTTTTCTTCTCCCCGAAAGTCAATATATGGAGGTGGAGTTGGAGTCGGAGAGGCAACAGGGGGCCCATGAGGTAGGGGGGCGCGCCCTAGGGGGGCAGGCGCGCCCCCACCCTCGTGGAGAGACGGTGGGCCCCCTGGCCTTCATCTTTTGCAGGTATTTTTCTTATTTTCTTAAAAGTGGTTCCGTGAAGTTTCAGGTCATTCCGAGAACGTTTGCTACTGCACATAAATAACACCATGGTAATTCTGCTGAAAACAGCGTCAGTCCGGGTTAGTTCCATTCAAATCATGCAAGTTAGAGTCCAAAACAAGGGCAATAGTGTTTGGAAAAGTAGATACCTTGGAGACGTATCACCCCACCCTCGTGGGCCCCTCGCAGCTCCACCGACATACTTCTTCCTCCTATATATACCCATATACCCCGAAAACATCCAAGAGCACCACGAAACCCTATTTACACCGCTGCAACCTTCTGTACCCAAGAGATCCCATCTCGGGGCCTTTTCCAGAGCTCCGCCGGAGGGGGAATCAATCACGCAGGGCTTCTACATCACCACCATAGCCTCTCCGATGATGTGTGAGTAGTTTACCACAGACCTTCGGGTCCATAGTTATTAGCTAGATGGCTTCTTCTCTGTCTTTGGATCTCAATACAAAGTTCTCCTCGATCTTCTTGGAGATCTATTCGATGTAATTCTTTTGCGGTGTGTTTGTCGAGATTTGATGAATTATGGGTTTATGATCAAGATCATCTATGAACAATATTTGGTTCTTCTCTGAATTCTTTATGTATGATTTGTTATCTTTGCAAGTCTCTTCAAATTATCAGTTTGGTTTGGCCTACTAGATTGATCTTTCTTGCAATGGGAGAAGTGCTTAGCTTTGGGTTCAATCTTGCGGTGTCCTTTCCCAGTGATAGCAGGGGCAATAAGGCACGTATTGTATTGTTGCCATCGAGGATAAAAAGATGGGGTTTATATCATATTGCTTGAGTTTATCCCTCTACATCATGTCATCTTGCCTAATGCGTTACTCTGTTCTTATGAACTTAATACTCTAGATGCATGCTGGATAGCGGTTGATGTGTGGAGTAATAGTAGTAGATGCAGAATCGTTTCGGTCTACTTGTCGCGAACGTGATGCCTATATACATGATCATGCCTAGATATTCTCATAATTATGCACTTTTCTATCAATTGCTCGACAGTAATTTGTTTACCCACCGTAATACTTATGCTATCTTGAGAGAAGCCACTAGTGAAACCTATGCCCCCCGGGTCTATCTTCCATCATATAAGTTTCCAATCTATTTTACTTTGCAATCTTTACTTTCAATCTATATCATAAAAATACCAAAAATATTTATCTTATTATCTCTATCAGATCTCACTTTTGCAAGTGGCCATGAAGGGATTGACAACCCCTTTATCGCGTTGGTTGCAAGGTTCTTATTTGTTTGTGTAGGTGCGAGGCGACTTGCGTGTAGTCTCCTACTGGATTGATACCTTGGTTCTCAAAACTGAGTGAAATACTTATGCTACTTTGCTGCATCACCCTTTCCTCTTCAAGGGAAAACCAACGCAGTGCTCAAGAGGTAGCAGGTAAATGTTGGGTTGTCTCCCAACAAGCGCTTTTCTTTAATGCCTTTTTATCTAGGCATGATGATTTCAATGATGCTTACGTAGAAGATAAGGATTGAAACACAAAGAGAGCATCATGAAGCATATGACTAGCACATTTAAGCCTAACCCACTTCCTATGCATATGGATTTTGTGAGTAAACAATTTATGGGAACAAGAATCAATTAGCACAACACATAGAGAGGAAACTTGATATTATTGCTATATGTATGAGCATATCTTCCCCGCTCATAATAATTTTCAGTAACATCATGAATGAATTCAAGAATATAGCTATCACATAAAGCATTTTTTTCATGATCCACAAGCATAGAAATTTTCGTACTCTCCACATAAGCAAATTTATTCTCATTCATAGTAGTGGGAGAAAACTCAACAAAATAACTATCATGTGATCAAAAATTAAAATCATGATGGCATGTTTCATGGTTATCATTATTCAATATATCATACATGTCATCACCATAATCATCATAGATAGCAACTTTGTTATCATAGTCAATTGAAACCTCATCCAAAATGGTGGATTCATCACTAAATAAAGTCATGACCTCTCGAAATCCACTTTCATCATTAGAATGATCATAAATAGGAGGCATGCAATCATTATAACAAATTTGCACATCAAATCTTGGGGGACTAAAAATATCATCTTCATCAAACATAGCATCCCTAAGATTATGGCTTTGCATATCATTAGCATCATGGATATTCAAAGAATTCATACTAACAACATTGCAATCATGCTCATCATTTATACCAAACATTCTATTGAATTCTTCTTCTATCAATTGAGCACAATTTTCCTTTCCATCATTTTCATTAAATACATTATAAAGATGAACAATATGATGCAACATCAATTCCATTTTTGTAGTTTTCTTTAACAAACCAAACTAGTGATAAAACAAGAAACTAAAAGATTCAATTGCAAGATCTAAAGATATACCTTCAAGCACTCACCTCCCCGGCAACGGCGTCAGAAAAGAGCTTGATGTCTACTACGCAACTTTATTCTTGTAGACTCGTGTTGGGCCTCCAAGCGTAGAGTTTTGTAGGACAGTAGCAATTTTCCCTCAAGTGGATGACCTAAGGTTTATCAATCCGTGGGAGGTGTAGGATGAAGATGGTCTCTCTAAAACAACCCTGCATCCAAATACAAGAAATCTCTTGTGTCCCCAACACACCTAATACAATGGAAAATTGTATAGGTGCACTAGTTAGGAGAAGAGATGGTGACAAAAGTGTAATATGGATAGTAGAAATATATATTTTATAATCTGAATAAATAAAAACAGCAATGTAGCAAATAGTAAACAGGCACAAAAGCGGTATTGCAATGCTTCAAAATGAGGCCTAGGGTCCGTACTTTCGCTAGTGCAATCTCTCAACAATGCTAATATAATTGGATCATATAACCATCCCTCAACGTGCAACGAAGAATCACTCCAAAGTTCCTATCTAGCGGAGAGCATAAGAAGAAATCGTTTGTAGGGTACGAAACCACCTCGAAGCTATTCTTTCCGATCGATCTATCCAAGAGTTCGTACTAAAATAACATCAAATAATTCCAGATTCATCATACTCGATCCAACAAAAAGAACCTCAAAGAGTGCCCCAAGATTTCTACCGGAGAAACAAAAGACGAGAACGTGCATCAACCCCTATGCATAGATTACCCCAATGTCGCCGCGGGAATCCGCAAGTTGAATGCCAAAACACATAAGTGAATCAATATGATACCCCATTGTCACCACGAGTATTCATATGAAGACATATATCAAGTGCTCTCAAATCCATAAAAGTATTCAATCCGATAACAACGAAATCTCAAAGGGAAAAACTCAAATCATCACAACAAGATAGAGAGGGGAAAACACCATATGATCAGACTATATTAACAAAGCCCGCGATACATCAAGATCGTGACATCAAGAACACGAGAGAGAGAGATAAATTAAACACATAGCTACTGGTACAAACCCTCAGCCCAGAGGGTGGACTACTCCCTCCTCATTGTGGTGGCTGCCGGGATGATGAAGATGGCCACCGGTGATGATTTCCCCCTCCGGCAGAGTGCCGAAATGGGGTCTAGATTGGTTTTCGGTGGCTACAGAGCCTTGCAGCGGCGGAACTTCTAATCTTGGGTTATTTCTGATGGTTTCTCTATTTATAGGATTTTTTGGCGTCGGTTTCACGCGAAGATGGGTCTCGAGGTGAGCACAACCCACTGGGGCGTGCCTAGCCCACCAGGCGCGCCTTGGTGGGTTGTGCCCTCCTTGTGGCTCTTCTGGCCCTCCCACGAAGCTTCGGGGGTCTCTTTTTTCCAAAAAAAATTATCAAAAAGTTTCAGCTCATTTGGAGAACTTTCATTTCTGCACAAAAAACAACACCATGGTAGTTCTGCTGAAAACATCGTCAATCCGGGTTAGTTCCATGCAAATCATACCAAAACCATATGCAATTGTTGTAAAAATGGCATGAATACTTCATAAATTATAGATACATTGGAGACGTATCACCCAACAACCTCAACGTTCGCTTCTTTTATATTCACATGTACTATCAAGTCTGAGCATATGGTTCTTTCATCTCTAAATGCTAGTACTACTTCTATTTCTTGTGAAAATAGAGCCGTGCATGAACCTAGGTGTTCATATATATGAGCTGAAGGAAATATGCCCTAGAGGCAATAATAAAGTTGTTATTTATATTTCCTTATATCATGGTAAATGTTTATTATTCATGCTAGAATTGTATTAACTGGAAACTTGATACATGTGTGAATACATAAACAAAACAGAGTGTCCCTAGTATGCCTCTACTTGACTAGCTCGTTAATCAAAGACGGTTAAGTTTCCTAGCCATAGACATGTGTTGTCATTTGATGAACAGGATCACATCATTAGAGAATGATGTGATGGACAAGACCCATCCGTTAGCTTAGCATAATGATCGTCTAGTTTTATTTCTATTGCTTTCTTCATGACTTATACATGTTCCTCTGACTATGAGATTATGCAACTCCCGAATACCGGAGGAACACCTTGTGTGCTATCAAACGTCAAAACATAACTGGGTGATTATAAAGATGCTCTAAAGGTGTCTCCTATGGTGTTTGTTGAGTTGGCATAGATCAAGATTAGGATTTGTCACTCCAAGTATCAGAGAGGTATCTCTGGGCCCTCTCGGTAATGCACATCACTAAAAGCCTTGCAAGCAATGTGACTAATGAGTTAGTTGCGAGATGATGCATTACGAAACAAGTAAAGAGACTTGTCGGTAACAAGATTGAACTAGGTATTGAGATACAGATGATCGAATCTCGGGCAAGTAACATACCGATGACAAAGGGAACAACGTATGTTGTTATGCGGTTTGACCGATAAAGATCTTCGTAGAATATGTAGGAGCCAATATGAGAATCCAGGCTCCGCTATTGGTTATTGACCGGAGATGTGTCTCGGTCATGTCTACATAGTTCTCGAACCCGTAGGGTCCGCACGCTTAACGTTCGATGACGATCGATATTATGAGTTTATGTGTTTTGATGTACCGAAGGTAGTTCGGAGTCCCAGATGTGATCACAGACATGACGAGGAGTCTCAGAATGGTCGAGACATAAATATTGATATATTGGAAGGCTATGTTTGGACACCGGAATGGTTCCGGATGAGTTCGGGCATTTTCCAGAGTAATGGGAGGTTACCAGAACCCCCCGGGAGTCAATGGGCCTTATTGGGCCTTAGTAGAAGAGAGGAGGAGGCGGCCAGGTGGAGGGATCCCCCCCAAGCCCAATCCGAATTGGGGTGGGGGCCGGCCCCCCTTTCCTTCTCTCCCTCTCCCTCTTCTTCTCCTACTCCAACTAGGGAAGGGGGGAAACCTACTCCTACTAGGAGTAGGACTCCCCCGTTGGGCGCGCCATAGAGAGGGCCGGCCCTCCCCTCCTTAATACTTTATATACGGGGGAGGGGGCACCCCATAGACACACAAGTTGACAGTTGTTTTAGCCGTGTGCGGTGCCCCGCTCCACAGATTTCCACCTCGGTCATATCGTTGTAGTGCTTAGGAGAAGCCCTGTGTCGATAGCTTCATCATCATCGTCATCACGCCATCGTGCTGACGAAACTCTCCCTCGACCTCAAATGGATCAAGGGTACGAGGGACGTCACCGAGCTAAACGTGTGCAGATCGCGGAGGTGTCGTGCGTTTGGTACTTGATCAGTTGGATCGCGAAGACGTTCGACTACATCAACCGCATTACTCAACACTTCCACTTTCGGTCTACGAGGGTACGTGGACACACTCTCCCCGCTCGTTTCTATGCATCTCCTAGATAGATCTTGCGTGATCATAGGATTTTTTTTTTGAAATACTGCGTTCCCCAACAGTGGCATCCGAGCCAGGTCTATGCGTAGATGTTATATGCACGAGTAGAACACAAAGAGTTGTGGGCAATAATAGTCATACTTCTTACTAGCATGTCATACTTTGATTCGGCGATATTGTTGGATGAAGCGACTCAGACCGACATTACGCGTACGCTTACGCAAGACTGGTTCTACCGACGTGCTTCGCACACAGGTGGCTAGTGGGTGTCAGTTTCTCCAACTTTAGTTGAATCGAGTGTAACTATGCCCGGTCCTTGTTGAAGGTTAAAACAACACATTTGACGAAAAATCGTTGTGATTTTTGACGCGTGGGTAAGAACGGTTCTTGCTAAGCCCGTAGCAGCCATGTAAAATTTGCAACAACAAGTAGAGGACACCTAACTTGTTTTTGCAGGGTATGCTGCGGTGTGATATGGTCAAGACGTGATGATATATAAATTGTTGTATGAGATGATCATGTTTTGTAACAGTTATCGGTAACTGGCAGGAGCCTTATGGTTGTCGCTTTATTGTATGAAATGCAATCACCATGTAATTGCTTTACTTTATCACTAAGCGGTAGCGATAGTCGTGATAGCAATAGTTGGCGAGACGACAACGATGCTTCGATGGAGATCAAGGTGTCAAGCCGGTGACGATGGTGATCATGATGGTGCTTTGGAGATGGAGATCAAAGGCACAAGATGATGATGGCCATATCATATCACTTATTTTGATCGCATGTGATGTTTATCTTTTATACATCTTATTTTGCTTAGTTCGGCGGTAGCTTTATAAGATGATCCCTTACTAAAATTTCAAGGTATAAGTGTTCTCCCTAAGTATGCACTGTTGCGACAGTTCTTCTTGCTGAGACACCACGTGATGATCGGGTGTGATAAGCTCTACATTCACATACAACGGGTGCAAGCCAGTTTTGCACATGCAGAATACTCGGGTTAAACTTGACGAATCTAGCATATGTAGATATGGCCTCGGAACACTTGAGACCGAAAGGTCGAACGTGAATCATATAGTAGATATGATCAACATAGTGATGTTCACCATTGAAAACTACTCCATCTCTATAATGCCCATGATGCGGCTATATCTCCCATGTGTCGAAGCACGACTTAGAGGCATAACCGCATTGTAAGCAATGTCACAAGTGAGGTAATCTTCACACAACCCATGTAATACATAAGGGAAAGAGATACATAGTTGGCTTACAATCGCCACTTCACACAATACATGAAAATAACATTACATCATCCAGATACACACAAGGTCCGAATACGGAACCCATAATAAAAGAAGACTACCCCAAATGCTACACAGATCCCCGATCGTCCCAACTGGGCTCCACTACTGATCGACTGGAAATGGAACAACATAACAAACACGATCTTCATCGAGCTCCTCCTTGAGCTCAGTTGCGTCACCTGCATGATATCATCGGCACCTGCAAACTGGTTTTGGAAGTATCTGTGAGTCACGGGGACTCAGCAATCTGACACCCTCCCGATCAAGACTATTTAAGCTAATAGGAAGGGTAAAGGTATGAGGTGGAGCTGCAGCAAGCGACTAGCACATATGGTGGCTAACATACGCAAAAGAGAGCGGGAAGAGAAGGCAAAGCACGTTCGAGAATCTATGATCAAGAAGTGATCCTAGAACAACCTACGTCAAACATAACTCCAACACCGTGTTCACTTCCCGGACTCCGCCGAGAAGAGACCATCACGGCTATACACGCGGTTGATGCATTTTAATTTAGATAAGTTTCAGGTTTTCTACAACCGGACATTAACAAATTCCCATCTGCCCATAACCACGGGCACGACTTTCGAAAGTTCAAATCCCTGCAGGGGTGTCCCAACTTAGTCCATCACAAGCTCTCATGGTCAACGAAGGATATTCCTTCTCCTAGGAAGACCCGATCAGGCTTGGAATCCCGGTTACAAGACATTTCGACAATGGTAAAACAAGAGCAGCAAAGCCACCCAGATGTGCCGACAAATCCCGCTAGGAGCTGCACATATCTCGTTCTCAGGGCACACCGGATGAACCAGATGTCAGGTAGGCTAGCCCAGAGTTGCCCCTGGTAGCTCCGGACATCGCTCAGTTTGGACCAACACTCAGAGGAGCACTGGCCCGGGGGTTTAAATAAAGATGACCCTTGGGCAGGCCTACCCAAGGGAAAGAAAAGGCTAGGTGGCAAATGGTAAAACCAATGTTGGGCCTTGCTGGAGGAGTTTTATTCAAGGCAAACTGTCAAGGGGTTTCCATTATAACCCAACCGTGTAAGGAACGCAAAATCCGGGAACATAACACCGATATGACGGAAACTAGGGCGGCAAGAGTGGAACAAAACACCAGGCATAAGACCGAGCCTTCCACCCTTTACCAAGTATATAGATGCATTAATTAAATAAGATATATTGTGATATCCCAACAAATATCCATGTTCCAACAAGGAACAAACTTCAATTTTCACCTGCAACTAGCAACGCTAAAAGAAGGGCTGAGCAAAGCGGTAACATAGCCAAACAACGGTTTGCTAGAACAAGGTGGGTTAGAGGCTTGGCTTAACAATATGGGAGGCATGATAAGCATGTGGTAGGTATCGCAGCATAGGCATAGCAAAAGAGCGAGCATCTAGCAAGCAAATATAGAAGTGATTTCGAGGGTATGGTCATCTTGCCTGAAATCCCGCAAGGAAGAAGAACAAGTCCATGAAGAAGACAAACAGACGTACCAACGGATCCTCACAAACGCAACGTTACCGGATTACTGAGAAGAAGTACACCGGAAAGAAAGCAAACAACATAGTAAACAAACATCACATAATCATGGCATGATGCACAATCAAGTATGATGCATGTCCGGTTTAATGAGGCATGGCATGGCAAAGTGCACAAACAACCCTACAAATTAAGTGGAGCTCAATATGCAACGAGTTGCATATTGACGAAACACCACATGACTTATTTAGTTCGATCTTGTTTATGAACTCAACAATATTAAATGTTGTTTAGCATGGCAAGGGGTGAAGCAAAGTAAAACTACCTATCTAGTCAAGTTTAAATGAGGCCGGAAACAACAAACAACAATTCCAGAAAATTCTCATATGCATATATTAGGTTTGGGTACTGTTCTGCCCTAAAACATATTTTAGAGTTATTAAACATGCAAAGTGAGGCAACCATGTTAAACTAGGCATTTTTCTACCCCATTTACATATAAAGTTTATTAAATTCCAAGTTACGGTTAAATAGTTATGAATTAAAGCATTTTAGCATGGCAATAGGCAAATTAAAGCAAACATCATTTTAAGCATTTTAAACATGCATGAAAGTTGCAAATAATTAAACTAGACAAAATTCTAAGCAAGTTTCATATATAAATCATTTTAATCCGATGCACGGTTTATGAGTTATTATATGCATGATCTAGAGGGACTTTTCTGTAAAACTGCCAAACACTGGATAAATAGAAAATTCGACCCGAGGAAAAAAACACTACATGGGCCGAATCCTGTTGGCCCAACAGGAAGAGGGGATCTGGAGAGGCTGCTCACATCGGGCCTTGGCCCAGCTGGTGGAGAGGGAAGGCCGGCAGGGCGCTGGCAGGCCGGCCCACTCGGGTACTGGATCGGTCGTGCCCCTGCTGATCCCACTGGATCGAGGCAGGGACGAGCACGGTCAACGGAAGCGTTCTCCTCACTCGTTCATGAAGCAGAGGACGCAGGGGGACGGCGGCAGAATCCGGCGGATCTGGGCGCGGGGATGGAGCTCCGGTGGACTTGGGCGGCGACGAGGTGCTGCAGTTATTCCTGGCGCTCCACGGGAAGACGCAGCGAGGAACTTGGCGGAGCGGCACGCCAGTGTGGGGCTTCAGCCGAGAGTGGAGCTGCTCCCGCGAGGCACAAGGAGGAGAAGCAGAGGAGGCCGCGGGCTCCTGGAGGTCTGCTGATCGGTCTCCGGCGATGAGCTGCTGGTGGTGGCGTGGGTTGGTTGAGGAGGCCGATGAGCTTGCTTCGGGATGAGACGGCCATGGCGGGCAAGCTCCTGTTCTCCCTGAAGAAAGAGAGAGAGAGACCACGGGGTGAGGAAGAGAGAAGAAGCAGGGGAAGAAGGAAAAGAGAAGGAGAGGCAGGGTGCGGTGCAGGGACGGCCTGGTCCTGGTGCTCGTCTCCGGCGACGAGGAGAAGCACGAGGTGCTCGGGCGCCTCGAGCACACGATCGAGCAGGGAGGCGCTGCGGCTGGCTGATGGTTGGATGGATGGATGGATCGGGAAGGCAGGGGAGGCCCTGATTCGAGCGACGGGGAAAACAAGGTGGACGAGGGGATCAGGGAGGATCCCGATGTGGGATTTGGAAAGTGGCGGCGCGAGGGGGAAGGATGGGACAGCCCTCCTTGATTTTAGGGTTAGACTAGTACATATATAGCATGTGGATATTTGGGTAGGGGCTACCTCGTCCCTCCGATCGTAATCGGGCGGTCGAGAAAAATATGTTAGGAAGTCCAAATGAGAAAATGGAGAAGTTTTGTAGATGTTTGGGGATGATCCGGACACAACAGTGACGACTGCCCGGGTCGGGTTCGGGACAACTTTCGGGCGCGCGCGAGGGGTCGATGCACTGTGCAAAGAGGGAGTAGGTGGTTTGGCAAGAGGGAATCGATAACCCGATTGGTCTCGGAACGGTCAATGAAGGAGAGGGGTTTGATGGCTCAGAAGAGAGAGAAGAGAGATGCCCGACAGCAGTTTCCGGAGACCGAAAACGTCCGACGTTTTGACCGGCTATAATGCCGCTATAAGTTTAACGGTTGGGCTATCAAACGAGCTCCGAATGCGATGAAACTTGGCAGGCGGCCTACCTACAACATAACAAGACCACACGCCAACTCTCATCCCATTCTGAGAACATTTTCCGGCCACTTATAAAATAATATTTCGGACGTGCCGCGGGCTCGTGCAAGTGTGTCTGGGCTCAGAACGGACAACGGAAGGAACGAGGAGACCGGGACGGATGCAAGTTTGGAAAACATGATGATGCAATGCACATGATGACATGACAAGATGCAACACGCAAGCGAATGACATGGCAACAACAACGAATACTGGAAGACACCTGGCACATCGGTCTCGGGGTGTTACAATCTCACGTGATGATCGGACATGGTTTAGTTGATTTGGATCACGTGATCACTTAGATGATTAGAGGGATGTCTATCTAAGTGGGAGTTCTTAAGTAATATGATTAATTGAACTTTAATTTATCATGAAATTAGTCCTGATAGTATTTGCATATCTATGTTGTAGATCAATAGCTTGTGATGTAGCTCCCCATTTATTTTTGATATGTTCCTAGAGAAATATTAGTTGAAATATGATAGTAGCAATGATGCGGACTTGGTCCGTGATCTGAGGATTATGCTCATTGCTGCACAGAAGAATTATGTCCTTGATGCACCGCTAGGTGACAGACCTATTGCAGGAGCAGATGCAAACGTTATGAACGTTTGACAAAGCTCGGTATGATGACTACTTGATAGTTTAGTGCACCATGCTTTACGACTTAGAACCGGGACTTCAAAAATGTTTTGAACGCCATGGAGCATACGAGATGTTCCAAGATATGAAATTGGTATTTTAGTCTCATGCCCATGTCAAGAGGTATGAGACCTCTGACAAGTACTTTGCCTACAAGATGGAGGAGAATAGCTCAACCAGTGAGCATGTGCTCAGAATGTCTGAGTACTACAATCACTTGAATCAAGTGGGAGTTAGTCTTCCAGATAAGATAGTGATTGACAGAGTTCTCTAGTCGCTATCACCAAGTTACTAGAACTTCGTGATGAACTATAATATGCAAGGGATAACGAAAACGATTCCCAAACTCTTTGCAATGGTGAAATCGGCGAAGGTATAAATCAATAAAAAACATCAAGTGTTGATGGTTGACAAGACCACTAGTTTCAAGTAAAAGGGCAAGGGAAAGAAAGGGAATTTCAAGAAGAATGGCAAGCAAGTTGCCAGTCCCATGAAGAAGCCCAAAGCTAGACCCAAGCCTGAAACTGAGTGCTTCTACTGCAAAGGAGATGGTCACTGAAAGCGGAACTGCCCCTAGATACTTGGCGGATAAGAAGGATGGCAAAGTGAACAAAGGTATATTTGATATACATGTTATTGATGTGTACTTTACTAGTGTTTATAGCAACCCCTCGGTATTTGATACCGGTTCAGTTACTAAGAGTAGTAACTCGAAATAGGTGTTGCAAAATAAACAGAGACTAGTTAAGGGCGAGGTGATGATGTGTGTTGGAAGTGATTCCAAGGTTGATAAGATCACCATCGCACACTCCCTTTACCTTCGGGATTAGTGTTGAACCTTAAATAAATGTTATTTGGTGTTTGCGTTGAGCATGGATATGATTGGATCATGTTTATTGCAATACAGTTATTCATTTAAGTCAAAGAATAATTGTTGTTCTATTTACATGAATAAAACCTTCTATGGTCATACACTCAATATAAATGGTTTATTGAATCTCGAACGTAGTGATACACATATTCATAATATTGAAGCCAAAAGATTCAAAGTTAATAATGATAGTGCAACTTATTTGTGGCACTGCCGTTTAGGTCATATTGGTGTAAAGCGCATGAAGGAACTCCATGCTGATGGGTTTTTGGAATCACTTGATTCTTGCGAACCATGCCTCATGGGCAAGATGACTAAGACTTCGTTCTTCGGAACAACGGAGCGAGCAACTGACTTATTGGAAATAATACATACTGATGTATGCGGTCCAATGTGTGTTGAGGCTCGTGGCGGCTATCGTTATCTTATGACCATCACAGATGATATGAGCAGATATGGGTATATCTACTTGATGAAACATAAGTCTGAAACATATGAAAAGTTCAAAGAATTTTAGAGTGAAGTGGAAAATCATCGTAATAAGAAAATAAAGTTTCTACGATCTGATCGCGGAGACGGATATTTGAGTTATGATTTTGGTCTTCATTTTAAACAATGTGGAATAGTTTCACAACTCACGCCACCTGGAACACCACAGCGTAATGGTGTGTCCGAACGTCATAACCGTACTTTATTAGATACGGTGCGATCTATGATGTCTCTTACCGATTTACCACTATCCTTTTGGGGTTATGCATTAGAGACAGCTACATTCACGTTAAATAGAAAACCGTCTAAAAATCCGTTGAGACGACACCGTATAAACTGTGGTTTAGCAAGAAACCTAAGCTGTCATTTCTTAAAGTTTGGGGTTGCGATGCTTATGTGAAAAAATTTCAGCTTGATAAGCTCAAACCCGAATCGGAGAAGTCTGTCTTCATGGGATACCCAAAAGAAATTGTTGGGTATTGCCACCTCTTGAGCACCGCGTTGGTTTTCCCTTGAAGAGGAAAGGGTGGTGTAGTAAAGCAGCGTAAGTATTTCTCTCAGTTTTTGCGAATCAATGTATCAATCCAGTAGGAGACCACGCGCGAGTCACCTCGTACCTACACAAACAAATAAGAACCTCACAACCAACGCTATTAAGGGGTTGTCAATCCCTTCACGGCCACTTGCAAGTGTGAGATCTGATAGAGATGATAATAATAAGATAAATATTTTTGGTATTTTTATGATATAGATTGAAAGTAAAAGATAGCAAAATAAAGTAGATTGGAAACTTGTATGATGGAGAATAGAACCGGGGGCCATAGGTTTCACTAGTGGCTTCTCTCAAGATAGCATAAGTATTACGGTGGGTGAACAAATTACTGTCGAGCAATTGATAGAAAAGTGAATAATTATGAGAATATCTAGGCATGATCATGTATATAGGCATCACGTCCAAGACAAGTAGACCGAAACGATTCTGCATCTACTACTATTACTCCACACATCGATCGCTATCCAGCATGCATCTAGAGTATTAAGTTCATAAGAAAAGAGTAACGCCTTAAGCAAGATGACATGATGTAGAGGGATAAACTCATGCAATATGATATAAACCCCATCTTTTTATCCTCGATGGCAACAATACAATACGTGTCGTTTCCCTTTCTGTCACTGGGATCGAGCACCGCAAGATTGAACCCAAAGCTAAGCACTTCTCCCATTGCAAGAAATATCAATCTAGTAGGCCAAACCAAACTGATAATTCGAAGAGACTTGCAAAGATAAACCAATCATACATAAGAGAATTCAGAGAAGATTCAAATATTGTTCATAGATAAACTTGATCATAAACCCACAATTCATCGGATCTCGATAAACACACTGCAAAAGAAGATTACATCGAATAGATCTCCAAGAGAATCGAGGAGAACTTTGTATTGAGATCCAAAGAGAGAGAAGAAGCCATCTAGCTACTAGCTATGGACCCGAAGGTCTGAATTAAACTACTCACACATCATCGGAGGGGCCATCGAGTTGATGTACAGGCTCTCCGTGATCAATGCCCCCTCCGGCAGAGCTCCGGAAAAGGCCCCAAGATGTGATCTCTTGGGTATAGAAGGTTGCGCCGGTGGAATTAGGTTTTCGTGGTGCTCCTGGATGTTTGCGGGGTATATGGATATATATAGGAGGAAGAAGTAGGTCAGTGGAGCAACGAGGCGCCCACGAGGGTGGAGGGCGTGCCCAGGGGGGTGGGCGCACCCTGTCGTGGTTCTAAGTCTGACAGTAGTGTAGGGGGGTAAGTATGGAGAGGCAAGATCTTAGCTATGGAGAAGTTGTAAGCACGCAAGGTTTACGAGTTCAGGCCCTTCTCGGAGGAAGTAATAGCCCTACGTCTCGGAGCCCGGAGGCGGTCGACTGGATTATGTGAGTATAGTTACAGAGGTGCGAACCCTTGTCTCGGAGGAGGGGGTGGCTTATATAGAGTGCGCCAGGACCCCGGCCAGCCCACGTTACAAAGGGTTCAATGTACATTAAGGCGGGGCGTTACTGGTAACGCTAGTAATAAAGTGCTATGATGACCATAAAAGCTACTTAATGACCGACCGTTAGCGTGCGGAGTGACTTTAGGTCTCCTGGCCGTCGAGTGGTTGGATCTTGGTCGAGTGATTGCTTCTTGGTCGAGTGTCTTCGAGTCTGTCGAGTGGAACACCTCCAAGTCGATTGAAAGGTGATTTCTTCTAGAGATGTCCTTGGGTAGGGCAGTTAGGACAGGTCCATGACCCTACCCTAGGTACATAGCTTCATCATTAGCCCCCGAATGGATCGAGGTTTGAGTGGGGAAGGAGTTGAGAACTTCTCCGACTCGTTTTTCATGCCGTGAGCATATCTTGTTTCGGATCAACGGACCTGAGTGATGACAGCAACTTCCTTTTTCAGTCGCCTTGATCCATTGTTAATTCTTCGTCGAGTGAATTTCTTTACTTGTAAGTCTCCGAGTGACGGTGCGGAGGAGATCTATGGTCTGACAAGTTGTTTGCTGCCCGCAGATTTCGTGGGATCCGAATTTTGGGAAGCGCGCGGGACGGGGGAGGCCGCAGTAATCGGATGGGATAGAGCGGAGCCACCTTGATCCCCACACCGCCTTTTTCGCCACGTATCACGCACGCGATCGTTACGGGATTTGACAGAGCCACCTGGGCCTACCCTTCAGCCACTCGGAAGCGGCCTCATAGAAGGCGTTGGGCTGGAGTCTCCCGAACAGTGCGTTCCCATTTCCTCTTCTCCTCTTCACGCCCCTCCGCTATGCTCGTTCTCGCCCCAGCATCACCGCTCCGTACGCGTCTCGCCGGCGACAATGGGGAAGGAGAAGACGACGGCTCTGGAGCGGGCAAAGAAGGCGATGGCGAGGTCGAAGGGGAAGGCGACCAGCCGGGGCGGATCTTCCTCGCGGACTGGCCTGCCGAAGGGCTGGATCCAGGGCGACTGGATCCACTCGAGGATTACCCAAGAAGACCTCGACGACCTGGCCGAAGGGGGGCTGATCCCCTACGACTCGGCGCGGCTTCCGGGGAAGGAATCTGAGCCGCAACCTCGGGAGGGTGAGCGTGTCCTTCTTGCCACCCACGTCGACCTTGGATTTTCCTTGCCTCCTCACCATTTCTTTCGAGGGTTCCTGAACTTCTTTGGGGCACAACTCCACCATTTTACCCCCAACTCAATCGTTTATCTCGCCGCTTTCATTTCTTTGTGTGAGAATTTCCTGGGTTGCCGGCCTCACTGGGGTCTTTTCAAGCATGTTTTCACTTGTCGCTCCCAGACAGTGAAAAAGGCTAATCCGAGTGACGAGAGGACCCAAGTGATCCAGATGTTTGGGGGCCTTGGCATCCAGACGAGAGGAAAAAGCTCCTTTCCGGCCATGATTCTTCCTGACTCAGTTCGCGGATGGCAGTCGACCTGGTTTTACTGTAAAGACCAATCGTCGCCAGGGCAATCGACTGGCCTCCCTCCCTTTACCATGGACCGAGTGGAGAAACCCTCCCCTTTGAAGGTGCTCCCGGAGGAGAAGGCGCACGTGAAGGTGTTGGTCGATCGAGTGGTCCAGCTTATTCGTGCCGGGGTCACTGGTATGGATCTCTTGGAGGTCTTCCTTCAGCGGCGCATCCAACCTCTTCAAGCTCGAGACCATCCGATGTGGATGTATTCGGGTCTTGAAGACTCCATTCGGATCCATCCGGAGGAGGTTGACGACGACACACTGGAGAAGTGGCTGTCGGGCATTACCGGGAACAAGGACAATCCTAGGGGAGCCAGGAGAGTTCCCCCATTCGACCAGTCTCATGCACCAGAGCAGGTCTGATTCCGTGTTTTTTTGCTTGTAATCTGAATTCACTCGGGCAGCTGCCTATATTGCGTCGACTGACTTTGCTCTCCTTGATTTCTTTCAGGCCATTATTGAAATGTATTCAATGCCCAACGGGGAGCAAGAGCAAGTTCTGGAAGGCGAGGTGAGTGGCGGCGACAGTGGCGAGTGGACTTCCGATGGTGAAAGGGATGGAGGAGGCGACGACTCAAGTGATGGAGAAGAAGTCGAGTCGCCCCCTCGCAGGGAGAGGCGATCCAAGCTTGACCAAGAACGGCCGAGTGCCCGCGACAAGGCAACTGTTCAGGCTGGTCAGTCTTCGAAGCGTCCTCGGATCTCTTCACCAACCCCGACTGAGAAGGCGCCAAAGCATCCCAAAGTTGCAGAGCCGAGGACTCGGAAGGCATTGCCGAAGATCAAGATTGATATCCCCGTCGCCTCCGTGTGAGTGTCTCTCTTTGTATTCACTCGACGCTCTGCACTATTTGTTTTTCTTGTTTTAACTGGACGAACTTTGGAATTGTCAGCGCTGCCACTTCCGGGACCTCAGCTTACAGGGATGATGATGAGGTGATGGAGGATGCGGTCACTTCTAATCTGGGTATGATTTCTGCCATACTATCTTTATTCGGTCGATTCAACTGCAATGTGCATCATTGGGTGACGTGATTTTGGCAATTGAACTTTGCTCAGCTCCCAACATTATTGACCTCCCTGATGATGATGAAGAGCCCGAGAGGCCTTTGACGAGGAAGAATAGGCGAGCTCCTGTAAGTGAGCGCTGCAGTCGACGCTGAGGGCGGAACCAGTTGTTCAAGACACTGGCGACGTCAATCGGGGTTCTGTTACCTTCGCCGAGCCACTGTCGAGTGCCTTGCCTTCTTCATCGATTGCTCGGGCCTCTGTCGACCCGCCTTCAGTTTTTGTGACCCATCATGTCCCAGTGGACAAGGTGAATGCTGCTAGGGAAGCCATATGCCAGGCGGGCATTATGATGGAGAAGATGAAGACGGTGCGGGACGCCAGCCAAGCCGCCTATGATGCCAGCTCGTCTCTCCAGAGCAACGTTCAGGTTAGTTGGTCGCCACTTGTTCTGTTAGGATATGCTACCTGAAGATTCTTTCCGAAAATCTTTGCATCTGTACACCCACTGGGTGCGTCGATTGAATTTTTGGACTAGTGGGGGCACGCTGAGTGCACCCAGTGGGTGTAGTCCCCGTGACTACGGTGGACTGCTGGCAGTCGACTGTAGTCTTTGTATTTTGCCGAATGTATAAACCAAACTGGTAGTTTGTCTCTTCCACTCGGTCTGGTTGAGTGGGATCAGAACCGGTGGGGGCACGCTAAGTGCACCCACTGGGTGTAGTCCCTGAGACTACGGTGGACTGCTGGCAGTCGACTGTAGTCTGAGTTCTACTTTCTCTCTTTCTGCCTTTTTTTTGGACTCGACTTCGTCGGGCCGGTCGAGTGGGATCAGAACTTGTGGGGGCACGCAAAGTGCACCCACTGGGTGTAGTCCCCGAGACTATGGTGGACTGCGGGCAGTCGACCGTAGTCTTAGTATTTATTGCCTTTGTTGTTTTTTGCTGTGAAAATAACTTCTCCCCTTTGATTTCAGAAATCTTGTGATCTTGGAGCTCGCTTTGTTGACTTGGAGAAGCAGCAGATTCAACTGAACCTTGACTTGGAGCTGGCCAGGACAGAGCTGCAAAAGGTCAGAGACGGCGCCGCTGGTAAGACGAGTTTGTCGACTGGTCAGTTTTAGGCTTGAGTACCCTTCTGCTATTTCTGAATCAATCATCATTTCTTTGTAGAAAAACTGAGAGAAGCTCTAGCGAAGAAGGATCAGGATTTGGCTGCTGCTCGTAAGGAGGCTGACGACAAGACCGCTCTGGCCGAACAGAAGCTGGCTTCGGTCGGCCAGTTAGAAGAAGAGAATACCAGGCTAAAGACCGCTCTGAATGACTCCAACAAGGAGTGCTCACGCTGGAAGAAGGCGAATCTCGTCCAGGGCGAGAAAATGGAAGGCATTGCTCGCAGGAGGGATGATCTGGAGAGCTATCTGAGAAGTCTTGCCAAGAAGTTGTTCATCAAGCTTGAAGGTGCACATTCTGTTCCGACTGATTTTTTTTGTGTCGACTCAGTGTACGAAAATTGACTTATCCTTGGATCGTGAATGCAGAGTTTTGCCAGAACTTTGAAGAGGAGACTGGGCGGATCGAACCAGGTTTGGATCCAATCAACTCTCCCGTGAAAGATGAAACTGCCATGAATCTGCTCCGTCTGGAATCTCGCATCGACAGTGCCGTGGACTAGTTGGCTCGACTGAAGGTCGCCATGTCGCGGATTGACCCGACACTTTGGCCAGAGGCTGTGCTCCAAAATGATCTTGAGTCCCTGATGACTCGACTAAATGAAATCCCAGACCGAGTGCAGGAGTGGAAGAAGTCTGCTGCTCAGTGTGGCGCTGACGTGGCTCTGTCTTTGGTTCGTGTCCCCTACAAGGAGGTGCGACAGGACAAACTGGCAGCAATCATGGTCGCCAACACCCAGAAGCATGACTTCCGAACCTTTATGGAGACTTTCATCGCTGCAGCCACTCGGATAGCCGACGGCGTCGACCTGGATGAGTTCGTCGAGCCTGCCAGCCCTCCTCCCGCGGAGTGAACAAACTCTTATGTCCCACCTTAAATTTGCCTCGGAATGCCGAGTGGTTTTTGTAACCATTAAACTTTTTCGGGCTGCATGCCCGAGTACTTCGATCTGTGATATGGAACCTTTAGAATTTACCTGAACTTGGTTTACCGTTGAATATCTTTATGAATCTCCTGCTGAGTGAACCCATTCTTCATTCGAGACAACTTTTGTATTCGCAGCGCAGCTCCGAAGGAGAGGGAAGCAGTCGAACCATGTCTTGTATTTGTGGCAAAGCTCCCCAGGGGAAGGCGGCAGTCGACCCACACCCTGTTACTGTAGAGCGGGATGAATCGCGCATTGTATTTGTGGCGAAGCTCCCCGGGAGAAGGTGGCAGTCGTCCTGCCCCTCGTCGTCCTTGAGGATTGAGATGTGTTTCGTACTTAGGCGAGTTCTGGACTGCAGCTAAGTCTCTAAGTGAGAGAACTTAGGCGAGTACTGGACTGCAGCTAAGCCCCCGAGTGGGAGGATTGCTCTCCACTCGGTAGGATTTTTTCAAACTTAGGCGAGTGCCGGACTGCAGCTAAGTCTCTAAGTGAGAGAACTTAGGCGAGTACTGGACTGCAGCTAAGCCCCCGAGTGGGAGGATTGCTCTCCACTCGGTAGGATTTTTTCAAACTTAGGCGAGTGCCGGACTGCAGCTAAGTCTCTAAGTGAGAGAACTTAGGCGAGTACTGGACTGCAGCTAAGCCCCCGAGTGGGAGGATTGCTCTCCACTCGGTAGGATTTTTTCAAACTTAGGCGAGTGCCGGACTGCAGCTAAGTCTCTAAGTGAGAGAACTTAGGCGAGTACTGGACTGCAGCTAAGCCCCCGAGTGGGAGGATTGCTCTCCACTCGGTAGGATTTTTTCAAACTTAGGCAAGTGCCGGACCGCAGCTAAGTCTCTAAGTGAGAGAACTTAGGTGAGTACTGGACTGCAGCTAAGCCCCCGAGTGGGAGGATTGCTCTCCACTCGGTAGGATTTTTTCAAACTTAGGCGAGTGCCGGACTGCAGCTAAGTCTCCAGCGAGAGAACTTAGGCAAGTACTGGACTACAGCTAAGCCCCCGAGTGGGAGGATTGCTCTCCACTCGGTAGGATTTTTTCAAACTTAGGCGAAACGGATTCGCAGCTAAGCCCCCGAGTGGGAGGCTGGCTCGCCACTCGGTAGGAAACTGTTTTTACAAACTTAGGCGAAGCGGATTCGCAGCTAAGCCACCCACTGGGGGATTTCTTACGCAAACAAAAACAATAATAATCACTGGGAAAATTATAACGCTCTTGTCTTTGATAAATAAACTATAGGAGTTTTTCTTATTACATCTCATCCGAGTGAGAATTTAAGTATAAAAGGGGCGGAGTAGCTCCGCATTCCAGGCTCGTGGCTCATCAATCTGGTGATCAACATTGTAGAGGTGGTATGCTCCATTGTGGAGGACTCTGGTGACTATGAAGGGGCCTTCCCAAGTAGGAGCGAGCTTGTGTGGTTTCTGCTGATCCACTCGGAGGACTAAGTCTCCTTCTTGGAAGGCTCGGCTCTTCACGTTTCTGGCATGGAATCGATGCAAGTCTTGCTGATAGATGGTCGATCGAATCAAGGCCATTTCTCTTTCTTCTTCTAGGAGGTCGACTGCGTCCTGCCGGGCTTGTTCTGCTTCATCTTCTGAGTAGAGCTCGACTCTGGGAGCGTTGTGAAGCAGGTCACTCGGTAAGACTGCCTCGGCTCCGTAGACCAGAAAGAATGGGGTTCTTCCGGTCGATCGATTCGGGGTTGTCCTCAATCCCCAAAGGACTGATGGAAGCTCGTCGACCCATGCACCTGCTGCGTGCTTGAGATCGTGCATCAATCGGGGTTTCAGTCCTTTGAGAATTAGGCCGTTTGCCCTTTCTGCTTGCCCATTCGACTGGGAGTGAGCGACCGAAGCATAGTCGACCTGAGTGCCCTGAGAGGTGCAAAAGGCCCTGAATTTCTCGGAATCGAAGTTTGACCCGTTGTCGGTGATGATGCTGTGTGGAACTCCATAGCTGAATATCAACTCTCTGATGAAACTGATAGCGGTGCAAGCATCAAGATTCTTGATAGGCTTGGCTTCAATCCATTTGGTGAACTTGTCGACTACTACCAGCACATGAGTGAAGCCGCTCCTGCCTGTTCTCAATGGTCCAACCATGTCTAGCCCCCAAACAGCGAAAGGCCAGACGAGTGGAATGGTTTTCAGGGCTGACGCGGGCTTGTGCGGCATATTGGAGTAATACTGACATCCTTCATATTTGTCGACTATCTCTTTTGCCATCTCATTGGCTCTTGGCCAGTAGAACCCCGCTCGGTATGCTTTAGCCACAATGGTCCGAGAGGACGCATGATGACCACAGGTCCCCGAGTGGATATCGTTAAGGATCATCTGACCTTCTTCTGGTGTAATACACTTCTGGCCGACCCCAGTCGCGCTTTCTCTATATAACTGTCCCTTTATGACTATAAAGGCCTTGGATCGACGGACGATCTGTCGAGCCTCTTCTTCGTCTTCTGGGAGTTCTTTCCTTAGGATGTACGCGATGTACGGTTCTGTCCAGACGGGAGTGATAACCAAGACTTCCATGATCAGGTCGACCACAGCTGGAACTTCAACTTCAGTCGGATCCGTGGTGCTTTTTGGTTGTGGGGCCTCTTCAGTGAAGGGATCCTCCTAGACTGATGGTGTGTGGATGTGTTCCAAAAACACATTGCTGGGAATGGCTTCTCTTTTGGAACCTATTTTTGCCAGATCATCAGCTGCTTGATTTTTCAGTCGGGGTATGTGATGAAGCTTTAACCCCTCGAATTTCTTCTCCAGCTTTCTCACTGCATTGCAATAACCAGTCATGGCTGGACTTCTAACGTCCCATTCCTTCATCACTTGATTGACCACCAAATCTGAGTCGCCATAGACCATGAGGCGATGGACACCGAGTGAAATGGCCATGCGCAACCCATATAAAAGTGCTTCGTATTCTGCCTTGTTGTTAGAGGAATCAAAGTGGATTTGAAGAACATATCTGAGTTTATCTCCTCTGGGGGAGACCAACACCACTCCGGCGCCGGAACCATTTAGCATCTTGGAACCGTCAAAGAACATGGTCCAATGCTCTGAGTGAACCTGAGTCGGCAGTTGCTGTTCAAACCACTCGGCGACGAAATCCGCGATTGCATGGGACTTGATAGCTTTCTTTGCCTCAAACTTGATATCTAGAGGAAGGAGTTCAATCGCCCATTTTGCCACTCGACCAGTTGCGTCCTTGTTATGCAAGATCTCTGACAACGGAGCGTCGCTGACGACTGTAACGGAATGATCAGAGAAGTAGTGGGCAACTTTCTTTGTGGTCATATAAATCCCATATACGAGCTTCTAATAATGAGGATATCTTTGCTTCGATGGGGTCAAGACTTCAGAAATATAATACACTGGGCGCTGAACTTTGAAGGTTTTCCCTTCTTCTTCCCGCTCGACCGTAAGTACCATACTGACAACTTGTCCTGTGGCTGCAATGTAAAGCAGCAAGGGCTCCTTGCTGATTGGGTGGAGAGCAGAGCTTTGAGCTCTGCGAACGCTGCGTCAGCTTCAGGAGTCCACTCGAACTTGTCAGACTTCTTCATCAATCGGTAAAGAGGCAATGCCTTTTCACCGAGACGAGATATGAATCGACTTAGGGCGGCCAAGCAACCAGTAAGCTTCTGAACATCGTGCACTCGCACAGGACTTTTCATTCGGAGTATAGTACCGACTTTTTCTGGATTGGCATCGATTCCCCGTTTAGAAACGAGAAAACCGAGTAACTTTCCACCAAGAACCCCGAATGTGCATTTTGATGGATTAAGCTTGATATCAAACCTTCTGAGGTTGGCAAAGGTTTCAGCAAGGTCAGTCAGCAGGTCGAAACCCTTCCGTGACTTGAGCACAATATCATCCATGTACGCCTCCACATTCCGACTGATTTGGGTGAGCAAACACTTCTGAATCATCCTCATGAATGTGGCTCCGGCATTCTTGAGGCCGAATGGCATGGTAACATAACAGAAGCACCCGAATGGAGTGATGAAAGCTGTTTTGATCTCGTCAGGTCCATACAGACGGATCTGATGGTACCCGGAATAGGCGTCTAAAAAAGATAGTCGCTCACATCCCGCAGTCGAGTCGACTATCTGGTCGATGCGGGGGAGAGGAAAATGATCTTTCGGGCAGGCCCGATTGATATGTTTAAAGTCAATGCACATGCGAAGTGACTTGTCCTTCTTGGGGACCATGACAACATTGGCGAGCCACTCGGAGTGGTAGATTTCTCGGATGAACTCCGCCGCTAAGAGCCGAGCCACCTCTTCGCCAATGGCCTTTCTCTTCTGGACGGCGGACCGTCGGAGATGTTACTTGACAGGTTTTACTTTTGAGTCGACTCTTAGGCGGTGCTCAGCCAGCTCCCTGGGAACACCCGGCATGTCAGAGGGCTTCCATGCGAAAATGTCCCAGTTCCCACGGAGGAACTGGATGAGCGCTTCTTCCTATTTGGAGTCGAGTGTTGTCAAGATATGAGTTGGAGCAGCGCTGGGGTCGGTCGGGTGGATGTGAGCTGTCTTCGTATCGCCAGTCGACTGAAAAGCTGATTCTGTAGCGGGCTTCTTGGCTCGCAACAAATCACTCGGGTCTGCAGTCTTCTGGTATTCCTGCAACTCCACCACTGCCATCTGAGC
Source organism: Triticum urartu (assembly GCF_003073215.2). NCBI lineage: Eukaryota > Viridiplantae > Streptophyta > Magnoliopsida > Poales > Poaceae > Triticum > Triticum urartu. The sequence continues at coordinate 54,486,717 of NC_053023.1, forward strand.
ATCGGCGATCTTCAAACCTTTCTGAAAACATTCTTCCGCTTTCTTCCGATTGCCCGTAATAGTGATCACACCTTTGGGGCCAGGCATCTTCAATTTGAGATACACATAACACGGTCGGGCCATGAAGCGTGCATAAGCCGGCCTGCCCAAAATAGCGTGGTAGGCACTCTGGAAGTCTACAACTTCAAATGTCAACTTCTCTTTGCGGTAATTCTTGGAATCACCGAAAACCACATCAAGAGCAATCTGGCCGAGTGATTCAGCCTTCTTCCTAGGAATGACCCCATGGAAACTCATGTTGCTGGCACTGAGTCTGGACATCGGAATGCCCGTCCCTTTCAACGTCTCAGCGTACAATATGTTCAAACCACTGCCACCATCCATCAGGACTTTGGTCAGTCGAGTGCCTTCAACAACTGGGTTGACCACCAAGGCTTGCCTCCCAGGGGTGGCGATGTGCGTTGGGTGGTCGGACTGGTCGAATGTTATGGCAGTCTGAGACCATTTCAAATAACTTGGTGTCGCCGGAGCAACCATATTCACCTCTCGGTTAATAACTTTCAGTCGACTTTTGCTTTCAACATCGGCAAAAATCATCAGAGTGGAATTGACTTGAGGGTATCTATCGTCACTGTCTTCTTTGTCCTCGACCTTGTTCGACTTATTTTCCTTACCTTTGGGCTGCTTGCCCTGGAACTGCTGGATCAAGAGTCGACACTGTCGAGTGGTATGTTTCGAGTAAATGAAATTACCCTCTTCATCTTTCTTTGTGTGGACGAGACATGGTAAGTCCAACACATCATTTCCGTCCTGGTCTTTAACCTTTTTGGGGTTCCAAGGTCCTTTAGGTTTCCCTTTAAACTTTCCTTGGGTTAAAGCCAAGGCTTCCCCGGGAGCCGCTGGCTTGGCTTTCCGCTTCTGTTTCTGATTGGAATTTCCTCCGGTTTCTTGGGCGACTGACTTGAGCTTGCCACTCCTGAGTCGATCCTCATCTTCACCATTAGCGTACTTGGTGGCAATCTCCATCATCCGATTCAGGGACATATCTCTGGTTCGACCGAATTTCAAATTCAGTTCTCTGTACTTGACGCCTTCCTTGAAGGCACAAACTGCTTGGTGGTCAGGCACATTCTCCACCGAGTGATGTAACGTGATCCACCTCTGGATGTAATCCCTCAAAGTTTCATTCAGCTTCTGTACGCAAGACCGCAGTTCCATCAGCCCTGCCGGTCGCTTGCACGTGCCTTCAAATGTGGTGACGAACACTCGGGAGAGATCCTCCCAAGTACAAATGCTTCTAGGTGCTAACTGGTTCAGCCATGCTCTGGCCGAGCCCTCCAACATGAGAGGCAGGTGCTTCATGGCCACTTCATCATTGCCGCCGCCAATCTGGACGGCCACTCGGTAGTCCTCAAGCCATGTATCGGGCTTGGACTCGCCAGTGAACTTACTGACTCCAGTCGCCAACCTGAAGTTGGGAGGAATCACAGCGGCCCTGATGGCTCTACCAAAGCACTCTGGCCCCGAAACATGTACTCTGCTGCCGGTAGGTGCATCTCTGTCGTGACCTTCTCGGTGAGCCCTGTTCCTGTCGACCAAACCCTGGACGAGAATGGATCTCGCGTCAAAGCCTGGCCCTCTGGGGTCGACTGGAATCCTTCACCCACCACTATGAGGGCGCCTGTCATCCTGCTGGCGAGGCACATATGACCCGCTCCTCGGGGGAGGCGTGGGCACTCGATGTCGACCGTCACGATCGACTCGGTGATCATACTGCTCATGGTTCCCATACTGGTCACGCTGGTCTCCACGTCCCTCACGCCTCGGGGGCGATCTCGGGCTGTGAGCCGACTGGACCGTGTCTGCGGCAACAGATCTGCTGTGAATCCTGTTCCGCGACTGAAAAACAACGAAATTCTGATCTCCTGCTGCCCGGAGTAACGCTCTGATCTGCAATAAGCCTCTGCCAGCCTCCGACTGGGAAGGCTGAATCGACTCCGCTATACGGGCCGCAGCTGCTAAATTCTGAATCGGAGTCCGATATACCTGCGGGGGCGGGAAGAGCTGACGTCGACTGGATTCGGGAACCCGTTGTCGTGCATTCTCGTCGAGTACTCGCTGGAGGTTCTCCAGTCGAGTGCACTCAGCCAAGTTTGCCAGGCGCGTGTCCTCCAAGGCGCGAGCCTCGGGGGTTTCTCCAATGATAGGAGTGTGCAGTGCATCCATGTTTTGGCGGCGAAGTTCTTCTCTCTGCAGCGACGTGAGAGGCTCGGGAAGATACTCCTCATGGAGACGCGACGTGTCGCCTCCACCCGCGCCTCCGTCGATGCCGGGAAAACCAGGAGGACTGGGTGGTCCATCGACCATTAGAACCTCCGCCGCCGGATCGCTGCTGTCGCACTCGGATGCGGTCTCTGCGGAGCCAGTCGACAGGTTGAACAGGCCGTAGAGGGATTCGTCGGGCTCGATCGCCGCGACTTGAGGTGTGGCCAACTGACGTGCCACCGCGTGCCTCACCCACCGCTGAAGTCTCGACCGACCGGAGCGCTTGCGCCGGCGGGAAACGGGGAGGGAGGACAACACAGGAGCCGACCGGTAGGGGGTCGACGGTTGCCGCAGGAGAACGCCACGGACGTACGCGCTAAAGTGCGTTGCCCCGCGAGCAGGGAGTGCGTCCACGTCGAGCGGAGCCTCCTGGAGCCAAGCAGAGTCGTCGACGATGAACGTGAGTGCGCCGAGACGGATCTCGTGGCCCTCCACCGAAACTCCGCCGAAAACCATGATGATTCGGGTCGGAAAAGGTCGCCACTCCTCCAACAAACGTTAAAACACCGGCCCCACGGTGGGCGCCGACTGTCGTGGTTCTAAGTCTGACAGTAGTGTAGGGGGGTAAGTATGGAGAGGCAAGATCTTAGCTATGGAGAAGTTGTAAGCACGCAAGGTTTACGAGTTCAGGCCCTTCTCGGTGGAAGTAATAGCCCTATGTCTCGGAGCCCGGAGGCGGTCGATTGGATTATGTGAGTATGAGTTACAGAGGTGCGAACCCTTGTCTCGGAGGAGGGGGGTGGCTTATATAGAGTGCGCCAGGACCCCGGCCAGCCCACATTACAAAGGGTTCAATGTACATTAAGGCGGGGCGTTACTGGTAACGCTAGTAATAAAGTGCTATGATGACCACAAAAGCTATTTAATGACCGACCGTTAGCGTGCGGAGTGACTTTAGGTCTCCTGGCCGTCGAGTGGTTGGATCTTGGTCGAGTGATTGCTTCTTGGTCGAGTTTCTTCGAGTCTGTCGAGTGGAACACCTCCAAGTCGATTGAAAGGTGATTTCTTCTAGAGATGTCCTTGGGTAGGGCAGTTAGGACAGGTCCATGACCCTACCCTAGGTACATAGCTTCATCACACCCCCTACCCCGTGGCCTCCTTGATTGATTCTTGACGTCCACTCCAAGTCTCCTAGATCATGTTTGTTCCAAAAATAACGCTCCCGAAGGTTTCATTCCGTTTGGACTCTGTTTGATATTCCTTTTCGGCGAAACCCTAAAATAGGCAAAAAACAACAATTTGGGCTGGGCCTCCGGTTAATAGGTTAGTCCCAAAGATAATATAAAAGTGTAAAAATAAGCCCATTAACATCCAAAATAGATAATATAATAGCCTGGAACAATAAAAAATTATAGATACGTTGGAGACGTATCAAGCATCCCCAAGCTTAATTCTTGCTCGTCCTCGAGTAGGTAAATGATAAAAACAGAATTTTTGATGTGGAATGCTTCCTAACATATATCTCAATGTAATTTTTCTTTATTGTGGCATGAATGTTCAGATCCGAAAGATTCAAGATAAAAGTTTAATATTGACATAGAAATAATAATAATTCAAGCATACTAACTAAGCAATCATGTCTTCTCAAAATAACATGGCCAAAGAAAGTTATCCCTACAAAATCATATAGTATGGCTATGCTCTATCTTCATCACACAAAGTATTAAATCATGCACAAGCCCGATGACAAGCCAAGCAATTGTTTCATACTTTTGATGTTCTCAAACTTTTTCAATCTTCATGCAATATACGAGCGTGAGCCATGGATATAGCACTATGGTGGAATAGAATGGTGGTTGTGGAGAAGACAAAAGGGAGGAGATAGTCTCACATCAACTAGGTGTATCAACGGGCTATGGAGATGCCCATTAATAGATATCAATGTGAGTGAGTAGGGATTGCCATGCAACAGATGCACTAGAGCTATAAGTGTATGAAAGCTCAACAAAAGAAACTAAGTGGGTGTGCATCCAACTTGCTTGCTCATGAAGACCTAGGGCAATTTGAGGAAGCCCATCATTGGAATATACAAGCCAAGTTTTATAATGTAAATTTCCCACTAGTTTATGAAAGTGACAACATAAGAGACTCTCTATTATGAATATTATGGTGCTACTTTGAAGCACAAGTGTGGAAAATGGATAGTAACATTGTCCCTTCTCTCTTTTTCTCTCATTTCATTTTTTTAGTTGGGCCTTTTCCTTTTTTTGGCCTCTTTTTTTATTTTTTTATTTTTCGTCTGGAGTCTCATCCCGACTTGTGTGGGAATCATAGTCTCCATCATCCTTTCCTCACTGGGACAATGCTCTAATAATGATGATCGTTGAAAGCACAAGTGCTCCCTGGGTGATTTTGGTAATTAATGTCAACATATCTCTTGTTGTACTAATGTTTCTACCTAGTATGTTTCAGACAAGTTCAACAATGGAGTGGCATGGACTAGAGGATGTGGAATCCCTTCAATATTCTAAGGACAAAGGATTGGCTCAAGCTCAAAGCTCAGGACTCTACATTTTCTATTTTAGTGATCCAAGATCGCATTGAGTCCATAGGAAATCCAATACTATTAAGAAGGGATGAGGTGTTGCTTAATGGCTTGCTTGCTCAAAGTTCCTAGTGATATGCTCCAAAGCCCTCAACCACTTTCTCACTTCCAAATTTGTCCCAAATCAAAAGTCAAACTCGGCCCCACCGATTCTTTCTATCCGGAGCCACCGAGTTCAGTTGACATAGCCACAGCCAGAAACCCTAATCAGTTCGGTCTCACTGATGGGATCTCGGTCTCACCGAGATAGGCTTGAAAACTCTCTGTTACCTATTGCAATATTTTCGGTCCCGCCGAGATATACAATCGGCCCCACCGAGTTTGCTTGGCCAACTCTCTGTTTCACTTATTACCCAAATCGGTCCCACCGAGTTTTGGATTTACCCTAACCCTAGCACATCGGTCCCACCGAGTTGATCCAGTCGGTCCCACCGAAACACCTAACGGTCACATTATGAATCAAATCGGTCTGACCGAGTTCTCTGAATTGGTCCCACCGAGTTTGGTGATTTGTGTGTAACAGTTAGATTTTTTGTGGAGGCTATTTATACCCCTCCACCCACTCTTCATTCGCAGAGAGAGCCATCAGAACATGCCTACACTTCCAATACATATTTTCTGAGAGAGAACCACCTACACTTGTGTTGAGGTCAAGATATTCCATGCTAACCACATAAATCTTGATCTCTAGCCTTCCTCAAGTTGCTTTCCACTCAAATCTTCTTTCTACCAAATCCAATCCTATGAGAGAGAGTTGAGTGTTGGGGAGACTATCATTTGAAGCACAATAGCAAGGAGTTCATCATCAACACACCATTTGTTACTTCTTGGAGAGTGGTGTCTCCTAGATTGGCTAGGTGTCACTTGGGAGCCTCCGACAAGATTGTGGGGTTGAACCAAGGAGTTTGTAAGGGCAAGGAGATCGCCTACTTCGTGAAGATCTACCCTAGTGAGGAAAGTCCTTCGTGGGCGACGGCCATGGTGGGATAGACAAGGTTGCTTCTACATGGACCCTTCGTGGGTGGAGCCATCCGTGGACTCGCGAAACCATTACCCTTCGTGGGTTGAAGTCTCCATCAACGTGGATGTACGATAGCACCACTGAGGGAGTCCTGGATTAGGGGGTGTCCGGATAGCCGGACTATACCTTCGGCCGGACTCCTGGACTATGAAGATACAAGATTGAAGACTTCGTCCCGTGTCTGGAAGGGACTTTCCTTGGCGTGGAAGGCAAGCTTGGCGATACGGATATATAGATCTCCTACCATTGTAACCGACTTTGTGTAACCCTAACCCTCTTCGGTGTCTATATAAACCGGAGGGTTTTAGTCCGTAGGACAACATACAGAACAACAATCATACCATAGGCTAGCTTCTAGGGTTTAGCCTCTCTGATCTCGTGGTAGATCTACTCTTGTACTACCCATATCATCAATATTAATCAAGCAGGACGTAGGGTTTTACCTCCATAGAGAGGGCCCGAACCTGGGTAAAACTTTGTGTCCCCTGCCTCCTGTTACCATCCGGCCTAGACGCACAATTCGGGACCCCTACCCGAGATCCGCCGGTTTTGACACCGACATTGGTGCTTTCATTGAGAGTTCCTCTGTGTCGTCGCCATCAGGAAGGATTCCTCGTCCCGTCTTTAAAAATGGCACCGTTGCTAAGGGAGCTTTAGCTGTCGGCCAAACCCTCCGGCTAGGTGGTTTTCTTATGACCGCCTGTTCGGCTTCTGCGCCGACGATGACCTCTTGATCCATCGAAAACAATCTTCATGTCAGCTCGGAACTCGCCGAGCAGTTAGATCCAATGGAGCTCTCCTCCATAAACGAGCTCTTGGATTGCATCGCCGCCCTGGGAGTCGCTACGGATTACGACCAGATTGGGCCTAAACCCGATCTGAGAGAGATTAACTCTCCCCAAGTCGCCCATCACGTTGCCGTGGTAGAGGGACAGTGTAACGCCCTCGATGCGGCTATAGCTCCCACGTGTCGAGGCACGACTTAGAGACATAACCGCATTGAAAGCAATGTCGCAAGTTAGGAAATCATCACAAACATCCCATGTAATACATAATAAAGGGGAGATACATAGTTGGCTTACACTCGCCACGTGACATCAAAGTACATAAATAACATCCATCATACAAATCACTCATGGCCCGACTACGGTGCCAAAATAGAAAAGACCCCCAACATGAGACAAGGCCCTGAATCGATAACCCCAACTAGGCACCACTACTGATCATCGGGAAAGGAAACATAATAACGCTGGGAGTCCTCGTCGAACTCCCACTTGAGCTCGTACTCGTCACCTGGAGCGGAATCACCTGGACCTGCATCTGGAATTATAGTATTTGTGAGCCACAAGGACTCTGCAATCTCGCACCCTCGCGATCAAAACTATTTAAGCTTATAGGAAGGATAAGGCAAGTATATGTGGAGCTGCAGCAAGCGACTAGCATAAGTGGTGGCTAACTTATCCGCAAAAGAGAGCGAGAAGAGGAGGCAAGGCGCGAGCGAGAAACTAGAGGAACAACCTGTGCAAGCATAACTCCAACACCGTGTCCACTCCCCGGACTCCGCCGAGAAGAGGCCATCACGGCAACACACACAGTTGATTCGTTTTAATTAATTAAGGTCTAAGTTATCTACAACCGGACATTAACAAATTCCCATCTGCCCATAACCGCGGGCATGGCTTTCGAAAGTTCAATCCCTGCAGGGGGGTCCCAACTTAGCCCATGACAAGCTCTCACGGTCAACGAAGGAATAGACCTCCACCCGAGACACACCGATCAGACTCGGTAACCCGGTACAACAAGACAATTCGACAGGTTAAAACAAGACCAGCAACACCGCCCGAATGTGCCGACAAATCCCGATAGGAGCTGCACATATCTCTTTCTCAGGGCACACTCAGATTGTCCTAGGGACGGGTAGGCCAGCCCAGAGTTGCCCCTGGTGGCCACCGGTAGCTGACAGGTGGACCAACACTCAGAGGAGCACTGGCCCGGGGGGGGGGTTAAAATAAGATGACCCTTGAGTCTGCAGAACCCAAGGGAAAGAAAAGGCTAGGTGGCAAATGGTAAAACCAAGGTTGGGCATTGCTGGAAAAGCTTTAATCAAGGCGAAATATCAAGGGGTTCCCATTATAACCCAACCGCGTAAGGAACGCAAAATCCGGGAACATAACACCGATATGACGGAAACTAGGGCGGCAAGAGTGGAACAAAACACTAGGCGAGAGGCCGAGCCTTCCACCCTTTACCAAGTATATAGATGCATTAAGATAACATAGCAATATAATGATATCCCAACAAGTAAATAAATGTTCCAACAAGGAACGGCTCCAATCTTCACCTACAACTAGCAACGCTATAAGAGGGGCTGAGCAAAGCGGTAACATAGCCAATCAACGGTTTGCTAGGACAATGGTAGGTTAGAGGTTCAATCATGCAATTGGGAGGCTGACAAGCAAGTGGTAGGCATCGTAGCAGTGGCAAAGCAAAAGAGCGAGCAAACTAGCAAAGATAGTAGTGATTTCGAGGGTATGATCATCTTGCCTGCACAGTTGTCAAAGTTGACTGGATCCTCACAAGCAAACTCAACGGGCTCCTCGGTAGCGAACTCGTCTCCCGGCTCTACCCAACAAGACAAACAAGCAACAAGGATACATTCAACCACGTGCAAGACCAAGCAATATGATGAAATGATGACATGCTATGCGGGATGCGATGCGGGATGCAAAATGCAAGATATGACAGGAAATGCATGAACCTGGCCCCAACATGGAATTCCAAGGGTGCCACTGGATAGAGGGGATGAAATCGCTTGAAAACGATATAAAGATCATTGGAATCGGAGTTACGGTTTGGAAATGGCAAGCGTTTTAAGATATGACACCGGTCTGCGATTTACAGCAAGTAGGCATCTAAATGCAACGAAATGAACATGCTACAGCCACCAAACATGAAAACAAAATACATGGCAGTGATTTACACAAGATGGTTAACAAAACACTAGCACTGAGCCATAGGCAAATTCATCCATTAAGAGGTTCAAACAAGCATGGCAAAAAATGAATATGCAAAACAGATTCCAGACTTAGTGAAATTAACACTAGCCTGAAATTTCAGATCACGATGCTCTCTTTGGAGCAGCAAAAAAACATGATAAAAGACCTGAACATGACAAGTAAGAACATGGCATGGAGCTACTCAACAATCTTAACAAAACACCCAAAGTGACCTGGGGACAAAAGGGTTCACAAAATACTCTACCGAGCTCACGAACATAGCTCGAACACAATCAGTTTTCAGACTTTGTGAAAACTGAGACATGCAGAAATTTAACTCACGAAGGCATGTAAACGAGCTCGATGCACTCACTACGGTGCAATTCATGGCAAGGCAAGCATATAACCAGAAAGAAGGCACAATATTCTAGCTACACATGGCAAGAACAAAGGCATAGCATGCACGGAACACTAACGGTAGCATCGGCAAAATCGCAAACAAGTTGACGATCTGCCCAGATTAACAACGAAGCAAAAGTTGAGCTCGATTGAGTCAACCTAGAGCACTCCACATATGCAAACAAAGACATGGATGGATAGAGCATAACATAAATATCGAAACTCCCTTACTGATCATCCTCAAAAGAGGCACGGATCACTAGGAAACAAGCTGGACATATAGCATCATGAACTAAAATATCCCAGACTTAGTGAAAATCACTAAGTCCCTGAAATCAGCAATCTCAGGTACCTCTCTTCGCAAGCTTGCACAAGACAACACACACATCCTAAAAATGCATGGGTGGCACCTCTGGAAAGAAGACAAAATGATTAACAATTCATCCCAAAGGGGCACAGGCATATCATGCACGGATTAAACATGGCAAAAATGACAAAAGTGCATGATGAACTAACGGATCTGCAATTTAACTCACGAAGCCTCCTTCTAACAGCATTTTGAGCATCAAGATGACCTCAAATGCAAATGATGCAATGGAATGAAATGATGTGCATGTCGAGACGAAGATTTTGATATATTATATGCCCAAAACGGAGCTACGGTTGCGGAGATACAAGCAGTCAAAGTAGGCATAAAAATTCAAGAGGGGGGGAAGGGAAAGTCAACCCTAGGGTTTCGAATTCCAGATCTGGATCTCGCGGCACTGTAGCAGTACTGTAGCTGGCGCGCGCGACGAGGTTCGCTGGGATCCCGCCGGAGCAAGAGAGGAAGAGGAGGCCGGGGCGCGGTCGCCGGCGGGGAGGCGCGGACGGCGGCGGCGGGGAGGCGCGGTGCAGCGGCGGGGTCGGCCGGCGTCGGGGACGCCGTGGAACGGCGCGGCGGGGCGCTGCCGGACCGGGGAGGCGAGCGGCGGCGGGGAGGCGGCCCGCGGCGGCGCCGGTCACCGGCGTCGGGGAAGGAGGCGGCGCAGGCGTCGGGGTCGGGCGCGGGGAGCGGCGGCGCGGAGACGGGCCGCGGGGGCCGGCCTCGGGCTCCCGGGCCTCGGCGGCGGCGATGTGGGCCTCGCCCACATGGAGGCGCAGGATTCGCTGCGGCGGTGGGGCGGACAACGTCCGGCGCGGGCGGACACGTCCGGCCCGGCGCGGGGGAAGATGGATCTTTTTTTTTAGGAGGCGGACGCGGAGGAAGACGAGATCCGAAATGGGGGGTGTTTAAATAGGCGTAAGTGGAGCTAGGAGAGTCCAAATGAGGTGCGGTTTTCGCCCACGCGATCGTGATCGAACGATCTAGGACATGGAGCAGAGTTTGGTGGGTTTTGGGCCAAATTTGGGGGGTGTTGGGCTGCAACACACACGAGGCCTTTTCGGTCCCTCGGTTAACCGTTGGAGTATCAAACGAAGTCCAAATGATACGAAACTTGACAGGCGGTCTACCGGTAGTAAACCAAGGCCGCATGACAAGTCTCGGTCCAATCCGGAAATGTTTAATCCCCACACACGAAAGAAAGCTAGAAATGACCACCGGAGGAGAACGAAGCGCCGGAATGCAAAACGGACAACGGGGAAAATGCTCGAATGCATGAGATGAACACGTATGCAAATGCAATGCGCATGATGACATGATATGAGATGCATGAAAACGAAAACAACACATGGAGACAAAGACCCGAACCCGAGAAATAAATATAAGTTAACGCTGGAAATGGCAAGAGTTGGATACGAATATGGAAAGTTACATCCGGGGTGTTACAGACAGTGCGACGACCCTTCATCTATCTTAAGGACTAGCTACGTCTGGATTCCCGATCTCTCCAAGCCGGATACCCGCGGAGGGGAGGATATCACTCAAGACCTGAACTTAGAGTCAGTCGACGGGCTGGATTCATTGGACAACATCCAGGAATCCAAATTTTCGAGTTCAGAAATTCGCTGGCCTCGGAGCCTCAGATGGGGTGAGGCTTTGGATTTAATTCTGCCCACCCACCCGAACATAAGCGATCTATCCCAAATCAGGCAAGAGCCCGATGAAACAGTACATCATTACTGGGCCAGATTCCTCCTGGTTAAAAACATGATAAAGGACTGCCGCGAGGAAGACGCAATCTCAATCTTTTGCAATAATTGCACGGACAAGGGAATCCTCAACGCCATAAGTCGCCATGATATTGCACGCTTCGCTGACTTGGGGTCCATCGTACGAAAGTACTGAACGATGGAAAGCGCCTGGAAAACCGAAATAAAATTTTGGGACGATCCGGCCCTGAATACAAACCCAGTCCGAAATAAAAGGGTGCATCATCGCCAGACACCCGGGTCAAACACCAAAAAGCAAAAACCCTCTACAGGGCATGGAACCGTACTGGAAGGATGGCTTAATGGACCCTGTAAAATCCATAGTACAGAGGACGCCACACCAACTCACAGCCTTAGAGCATGTTGGATACTCCGGCAGGTGGCCAAAATTGGCGAAAATGTCCTAATTCCGGAGGCCACAGAAAGCCACCCCAGAGACACCAATACGGTATTAATAGTCTTCGAGACTTTCGCATCAAATAATATGCGAAAAAGGACACTCCACAGCCTTGCCGAAGTCTACCAAGTAACAACAATAAACCCATGGAGTGACACGGCTATTACCTTTAACGCCAGTGATGAACCTAAATTCTGAACAGCCCGAGCACCAGCCGCATAGGTCCTCAGTCCAATAGTGGACGGCTTTCGTCTTACCAAGGTACTCATGGACGGCGGCAGCGGATTGAACCTCATTTATGAGGAAACCCTTCAAAAAATGGAAATAGATTGGAACCGCATTGAGCGAAGCAGCACAACCTTTAGAGGAATAATCCCCAGTCGGGAAGCGCGCTGTACAGGAAAAATCACACTAGATGTGGTGTTCGGCACGCCGGATAATTACAGGTCCGAAGAGGTCACGTTCCACTTGGCTCCGTTCAGTAGCGGTTATCACGCTCTGCTAGGGCGGGAAGCGTTTACAATCTTCCAAGCAATACCCCATTACGGGTACATGAAGCTCAAGATGCCCGGGCCTAACGGGATCATCACTCTCGCTAGTGATCCGGACATAGCACTCCGCGCCGAAAACAAGACAGCCGCACTGGCCCTCGAGGCACTATCCGAAGCCCTAGCGGCTGAGGAACTGACTGCGCTGCGCTCTACGGTGAATAGGGACGATGTGGTACTCGACTAAAGATCCAAGTCCACCTCCTTTAAACCGGCGGACGAAATAGTCAAATTCCAAGTCCATCCAACGGACCCCAATAAAACAGCTTCCATCGGGGCACAGTTAAACCCTGATGTAGATGCCGCACTGCGAGAGTTCCTATGAGAGAACTGGGACATTTTCGCCTGGCACCCTTCAGACATGCCAGGAATCCCACGCAGGCTGGCCGAGCATAGCTTAAATATCCAAACAGGATTCAAACCTGTCAAACAAGCTCTTCGGCGTTTTTTCGAACCTAATAGACATGCCATGGGAGAGGAGCTAGCAAAGCTATTGGAGGCCGGATTCATCAGAGATATAAAACATCTGGACTGGCTAGCAAACCTGTTGATGGTACCAAAGAAGGACAAATCTTGGCGCCTGTGCGTTGATTTTAAAGACCTTAACAAGGCTTGCCCAAAGGACCCCTTGCCCCTCCCCCGCATCGATCAAATTATCGACGCTACTGCAGGACACGATTCGTTGTGTTTCCTCGACGCATATTCCAGCTACCATCAAATCAAGATGGCAGAATTAGACCAAGCCGCAACGGCATTCATCACACCATACGACCCATTCTGCTTCAACACAATGCCCTTCGGGCTCAAAAACACCGGCGCAACATATCAGCGCATGATTCAGACATGTCTGGCAAACCGGATCGGCAAAACAGTGGAGGCATATGTAGATGATGTGGTCATCAAAACAAGACATGTCGAATCTCTAGTAGACAACTTGAGGCTCACATTCGACAACCTCCGAACATACGACATCAAGCTCAACCCGGAAAAATGCGTTTTCGGTGTTCCAGCCGGAAAGCTCTTGGGCTTCATTGTATCCGGTAGAGGGATTGAAGCAAATCCAGCCAAGATCCGAGCTCTGTCGCAACTGGATATCCCAAAGGACCTCAAACAAATACAAAAGTTAATCGGATGCGTGGTAGCTTTAAGCCGCTTTATCTCCCGCTTGGGAGAAAAGGCCCTACCCCTTTACCGCCTCCTTCGGCGCACTGAACACTTCGAATGGACGGATGCAGCCATGGCCGGACTCGACAAAATAAAAGCCATATTGGCAACAAACCCAGTCCTGGCCGCGCCAAACATTGGCGAACCAATGTTATTGTACATTGCAACAACACATCAGGTTGTAAGCGCAATGCTCGCCGTCGAACGAGAAATGGACGGACACAAATTCCCCCTTCAAAAGCCGGTTTATTATGTGTCCACTGTCCTCACTCCCTGCAAATCACGGTACCCGCATTATCAAAAGATTGCGTATGCGGTATTCATGGCATCCCGGAAGCTACGACACTACTTTCAAGAGTGTTCAATAACAGTAGCCTCGGAAGTACCACTTAACGATATTATAAACAACCGTGACGCAACGGGCCGGATTGCAAAATGGGCCATTGAGCTCCTCCCGTTGGACATAACTTATAAGCCACGGCGAGCCATCAAGTCGCAAGTTCTGGCCGACTTCGTCGCAGAATGGACGGAGGCCGAACTCCCTAAAGAGTACGGCACATATTCAAATTGGATCATGCATTTCGACGGCTCCAAGATGTTGGCCGGATTGGGGGCCGGCGTCGTGTTGACGTCCCCCACAGGAGACACAGTTCAATACGTACTCTAGATTATGTACACAGACTCCAACAATGCAGCCGAATATGAGGCCCTTTTACATGGTCTCCGGATGGCAGTATCCATGGGCATTCAATGCCTAGAGGTGCGCGGGGACTCGAACCTCGCAATATCCCAAATAAATGGAGACTTCGATGCCAAAGATCCAAAGATGGCAGCTTACTGCAACGCCGTCCTAAAAATGTCAGCTCAATTCGAGGGGCTTGAATTTCACCATATAGCCCGGGAAAATAATCAGGCGGCAGATGTCCTGGCACGCATCAGAGCAAAACGCGATGTAGTCCCCCCCAACATCTTCTTGGAAAGGCTGTTCAAGCCATCCGTAGTATGGGAAGGGGAGCCGAACAATAACAGCCCGGACCCAACTGCACTGCCCGACACCGAACATTCTGACACAATCGGAGGCTCTGCCAATGAAATAACACCCTCAGCCCACGTAATAATGGCCGTCATCGCCCCGTGGACAGAACCATTCCTCGCCTACCTTACCAGGCAGGAACTCCCCAAGGACCAATACGCTGCATAGTGCGGCGATCCAAATCCTACAAAGTCCATGAAGGAGAGCTTTATAAGAAAAGCACTACCGGAGTCCTTCAAAGGTGCATCTCCGAAGAGGAAGGGCGGAACCTCCTGGCTGAAATTCATGCCGGACTCGGTGGTCATCACGCTGCAGCTCGGTCCCTTGTAAGCAAGGCCTTCCGTACAGGCTTTTATTGGCCGACGGCCCGGGCAGACGCCTAGGACTTAGTCCAAAAATGCACCGGTTGCCAGCTCTTTGCAAACCAAAGCCATATGCCACCCACTGCCCTCCAAACTATCCCCATCACTTGGCCCTTTGCGGTCTGGGGGCTTGACATGGTTGGACCCCTTAAAGGCGGAACCCACAAGCAAAAATACTTACTGGTCATGGTGGATAAGTTCACCGAATGGATAGAAGCCAAGCCTGTTAAGACGGCCGAATCCGGACCGGTGATAGACTTTATATCCGGGGTTGTACACCGTTATGGCGTCCCCCACAACATCATCACTGATAACGGCACGAACTTTACTGCCGATGAGGTAAAACTCTGGTGCAAAAACATGGGCATCAAGCTCGATTATATTTCCGTCTATCACCCACAAACTAACGGCCAGGTCGAACGTGCAAATGGTCTTATCATGAGCAGCATCAAACCCAGATTAGTGCGGTCCCTCAAGGAATCTAACACACACTGGGTAGAGGAGCTCGACTCCGTACTCTGGGGGCTGCGGACCATGCCGAATCGCACCACCGGATACACACCATTCTTTATGGTGTACATCGCAGAGGCAGTTTTGCCTTGCGACATAATTCATGACTCACCTCGAGTGCGCATGTACGAAGAAAGAGAAGCCGAGCTCGATCGGCAGGACAGTTTGGACGCATTAGAGGAGGAGCGTGACGTGGCAAAAGCCCGTTCCGCATTCTATCAACAGCAGGCTCGAAGATACCAAAGCAGAGAAGTATGGGCCAAAAAATACAACGTTGGCGAATTAGTTCTACGCCTGCCGGACAAGAAAAAGGAAAAACTCAAGACCAAGTGGGAAGGTCCCTTCATAATCGACCAAGTCCTAACTGGTGGAGCATACCGCCTGCGAGATGCATCGGATAACCGACTCGAGCCGAACCCATGGAACGCAGCCCGTCTCCGAAGATTCTATGCCTAGCACTGGACTCTGTGTTCGTCTCCTTCCTCTGTCCATTTTTTATATATACTATCTGTCTTACATTTTCTCCTTCTCCCTTTCCTTTCTCTTATAGACTTTAAAGGCTCATCAAATGACGTGCTATTCGCACTCATTAAACCTGGGGGCTTCTTTTAACAGAAGCTTATTTATACGGGCTTCATGCCCAACACATGTGTTACACTTCTGCATGTACCTTTTATTTCACCATTATATGCATCGATATGACTTAAGTTTTGGCCAAGCCGGGTTGCCTGGCTCCTGTGCTTACCCCTACGTTCCCGATTGTTCGGCTAGGCGGTAAAGGGAGCACCTCTGCGATTGTTACTGCCGGATCAGCCGGATGTGTAACTCAGACTGGGTGAAGCAGAAAGCTAGTGTTCTTAAGGGAATATTCGGTTGGTGACCTAAAAGATGATCTTCTCATTTATCTATTTATTTATGCGCCCCCAGATGCTTTTTTTCCCGCGTCTTTTTCGCGGAATGGGCATGCACTTTAGGGCATGCCTCCCAGGGAAAGGAACCCCTAACGGAACTATTCTCCCTGGAAGATGTTTCTTACTAACCATGTAATATAACATAACTAGTCGGGCACTTGTCTGTCACGCACTAATGACCCCTACGCCTGGTCTCCATGCATTCCCCAGTTCTTATATAACCGCATGGGAATTCGGACACACTCCAGACCGTTAGGTCCCGAGGCTGAAGCGAAAAGGTCGGCCATGACAAACGATCTACAATCTGGCTAGAAGGCATTATAAATGTCAATTACATTACATAGTCATTTTGACTGATTGTATTCCTCTTCAATACCATCTAACAGGCTGTCTAATTTACAGTCCTGCTGGGAATACTTTGCGGCCAATTCTACTTGGCCATACACTAAGCTTACAGGGATCTCCTTCCCATCGGGCCCCACAGGACCGATCTCGGCCATGTGGTTGGGGTCAGCCTTTGTGTACCGCGTCTTCACCATGGCCCAGGCCTCCCTAGCGCCTTGACGGCATGCCGATATCTTCGACAATTGGAAGCGCTGCCGTGCTCCCCTTAGCTTCTCCGCAAGCTCTCCAAGACCTTCGGGCATGGAGATGGATGGCCACAGGGCCTGGGCGACGCCTTGCATTGCCTGCTGAACTCGATCGAGCAGTTGCGAGAGCTCGGGAAGAAGGTCACCCGTAGAACCGGGCATCTCCTCTGCAGCACACCTACAGACATTGCTCTGTTAGTCGACTTCCCCGCCGAACTTTCATTCAAAGGTTCGTTCAAGCACTTACTAAATATGCCGCACCGAAGCCGCTGATTCTCCTTAACGGAGTCTGACAGCTGGGCACGAACATCTTTCAGCTCGACGCCCAGCTTGGTGTTGGCATCTTGGAGATCGTTCTTCTCCCGCCTCACCTTTGTCAGCACCTTCTCACCAGCCTTTAGCTGGCGTAGGAGGTGTTGCCTTTCCGGATTCAATCCGGCGCCATCTGCAATTTCATTTATCAGATTCACACCCATGCCATGCTTCGCAAAATACTTATCTTTCGAAGTGTATATTACCAGAGGGGGTCTCCTTGGGCTCCCCTACCGCGGCTAGTGCGGCCTCAAGTTGGGCTTTGCACTCTTCCAGCTCCTTGGACAGTAGGGAATTCTTTTCTGTAAGAACCTGCATAACAAATGATCCTTAAATCAGTTATTCTAACTGTTTCAAGTCTCGGGGGCTACTGGTATATATATAATTACCAAAATTTTCTTACCCGTATGTCTTTTACATATTGCTCCGTGGCTCTGGCTAGACCATTTTGAGCGGCACGGAGGTACGCATCTCCCAAATTAAAGGCATCTAATGCCTCTTGGGAGAAACAAGCGTCGCGAAGAATTGTCCGGTGACGCCTGTGGTTCATGGCACTCTCCACCTCAGAGTTGGTGGCAGACAACCTGTCCACATCCTCCATCGGAGGAGCGTCCGGTGCGCGCCTTGTGTTCGCCTCCGCCTCCGGACCAGGCTTTGGAGCCTGGCTGGTGGAGGCGCGGTTGGCAGCCTCTCCGGGTATAGTCCGGCGAGGTCTCTTTGTCCTGAAGAGAGCATGAGTGTTAATATGCCTCGCAGGTGTAACACTTGGGATAAGGGGGCGCGCCATACCTTTGCGCTGACGCCTCGGTCCGGACTGCACCTCTTTTCTGCCCACGGGGCCCTGCGGCCCCTCGTTGGCTTGCCGCCGCAGGTTCGGCCTCCCGTCTCAAAAACCTCCCCTGCAAAGCTCGGTTGTAATCAGAAAACTGCAAACACGAGAGGGCGGACACCTATTCGGGGTACCGGGACTTCGATCTCAGTTACATGGGAGGCCGGGATTAGCCCCGGGTAATCGGCCGTAATGGCCACCAAGGCGTTGTCCTTGCTCAATTGATGGAACACTCCATCAATCAGCTCCACAGATATGTCCGGATCCTCTTGAGAGGCCGGGTCGAGGGACCTTCCTGGGTCCTCGGGTTGTGGAGGAGGGCTGTTTATTTCCTTAACAACCCGGCGCAGTTCCTGCGTTGAAGTCGTTAGACTGAATATTTAACAAGGGGAGTACAAAACGGATGGGCAAGTAAATGTGGCCGCTTACCCAGCTTGGGGGATTGTGCATAGAGAATCCACCCTGTGGGTTGACGCGGAGAAATTCCTCCTCTTCTCCCTTATACAAAGTGGACAAGATCTTTAGTAGAGCGGCGCCGAATCCGGCCCCTTACGGCCGTAGCGGGTGGCGTCGTCCTCCCCGTTGAAGTCCCACATGGGGTGGCTTCTATACTGAAGTGGCTGCACCCCCCGCATAATGCATTCGGCCATAACCCCGATCATGGTCAGTCCGGAATGGGCTAACAATCTTATTCGGCCCATTAGGTAAATGATGTCCCTGTCACTTTCCCTCTAAGGGCTCCGTGGACGCCAGCTTGGGCGCTTCTTTAAGGGAGCACTGTCGAACTCGGGGAGGCTGATCCGAACAGGATCCGGCAGCGGGACGTCCTCTATATAAAACCATTCCGAGGGCCAGTCTTCGGACGCCTTCTTTGGGGTTCCGGATAGATATCCGGTCCCGGCAATGCGCCACACTTCGGCTCCGCCCACTTGATACATTGACCCCTCCTTAGAGCGGGGCACGAGGCAGAATAACCTTTTCCATAGCCCGAAATGAGCCTCAACACCCAAAAACAGCTCGCAGAGGGCTACGAAGCCCGTGATATGCAATACGGAGGCAGGCGTGAGATTGTGTAGCTGGAGGCCGTAGAACTCCAGCAGCCCTCGGAGAAATGGATGGATTGGAAATCCGAGCCCTCTTATTAAATAAGGGACAACACATACCCGCTCTCCTTTGGAGGGATTAGGGGAACTCTCCGCTTGCTTTCCGCCGTTATAGATGGCAAGACCGGCTCGAACCGGGATCATATAGGCCGGGGGGAGAAATCCCTTGGTCTGGAGCGTCACTAGCTCGCTATGCGGGACGGAGCATCGCTCCCAATATCCAGGCTGAGGGCTAGAAGGGCGAAAGGAGGAGTTGCGATGGCTGGCCATGGTGGAATGGACCTTTGTTGGATGCGCTCTGATGAACACTCATGAAGGGGGGGAAGATGTGGTTTGGATCTAAATCCTCGTCCCCTTAAATGGGCAGCTCATTTACGCGGCTAGGGGTGTGAATGAAAAAACACTCAGACTTTTCATATTCGTTTGACACGTGGGAGACGGCCATTATTGGGTGTAGAAGCCAAGGAGCGCAACATTTACAAGAAACCGGACTTTATTCAACAGGTACACGGAATTTGGAGGAGAACCCGCCTTGCAATGCCGAAGATAATCTGTGCGCCAGACTCATCGTCATTGAAGCCTGGTTCGGGGGCTACTGAGGGAGTCCTGGATTAGGGGGTGTCCGGATAGCCGGACTATACCTTCGGCCGGACTCCTGGACTATGAAGATACAAGATTGAAGACTTCGTCCCGTGTTCGGAAGGGACTTTCCTTGGCGTAGAAGGCAAGCCTGGCGATACGGATATATAGATCTCCTACCATTGTAACCGACTTTGTGTAAACCTAACCCTCTCCGGTGTCTATATAAACCGGAGGGTTTTAGTCCGTAGGACAACATACAGAACAACAATCATACCATAGGCTAGCTCCTAGGGTTTAGCCTCTTCGATCTCATGGTAGATCTACTCTTGTACTACCCATATCATCAATATTAATCAAGCAGGACGTAGGGTTTTACCTCCATCGAGAGGGCCCGAACCTGGGTAAAACTTCGTGTCCATGCCTCCTATTACCATCCGGCCTAGACGCACAATTCGGGACCCCCTACCCGAGATCCGCCGGTTTTGACACGACAACCACCTATCGGAACCATGGATAAAAAATCACCGTGTCTCCAAATTGCGTTTGCACACTCCAATCCCTTCTCTTTACATTCTTGCAACTTGCATACTTTACTTTCCGTTGCTTATATACTCTTTGTATGCTTGCATGCTTGCTTGATATGTATTGTGAATGTTTAAACTTGTGCTAATACTCCACATGAACCTAAAGAATTAAAAACTGCAACTTTTCTTGATTATCTTGATCCTTTCAATTGGTATCAGAGCTTTGGTCTCCATTGCCTTGGTTTAAACACCTTTGGAGGAAGATGGATGTGTCTACTTTGGGGAGTCTTAGACGTAGAGTGCCTATTCTTGATGGAGAGTTCTTCTATGAGTGAAAAAATGAAATTCTTGAGATTTTCAATGAATATCATTTGAACAAGTACATTACTAGCCCTTGTGCACCTCATGTTGATCCTTTGCATCCTACCCTTGATGAGTCTGTTGACATGATCCGCAACCTTAGAACTGTTGATCTTATCACTAGAGGCTTGCCTAGAAACTTGATTGGATGTTTGCCTACTCTTGATTGTGCCTACACTATATGGAGATTCCTTGAGGAATGTTTTCCAAAATATTCCTTGAAGAACTTAGATGAGATTCTTCATAAGTCCATTGCCTTGATTAAGATGAGTTCCAATGATCCCAAATTTGGTGACATCTTATTTGAGCTTACTAATCTTACGAGTGCCAAAGGAGATGTTGGAATCATTAGCAATATCATTTCCAAAGCTATTAGAATTCATAAAGATAACCATAGAAATGATAATTTATCTAATGAATTACCCTCTCTAGGAGTTGATCAATCACAAGATGATGTTGAACATGGATACTATGATGAGGATGATGATAGTGACTATGATCTTGATGATGCAATGAGACACTTTGGTATTATGGAAAATCTTCGCGGCTACATGGCCGGAGGAAAGGAATGGGTCCTTGATAGTGGATGTACTGATCATATGACCGGAGATAAAGATATGTTCCATGAGCTTGCTGAAAACGATGACCCTCGAAAGTATGTCACATTTGGTGATAACTCAAAGGGTAAGGTGGTTGGCCTAGGTAAGGTGGCCATCTCACATGATAGCTCCATACAAAATGTCATGCTCGTTGAATCTCTTGGGTACAATTTACTTTCAGTATCTAGACTTGCTGATTTTGGTTCAATGTCCTCTTTACTGAGGTAGATGTTGCCAAGTGTTTCGTAGAGACAATCGTAAAATGGTCTTTACCGGTATACGTAGAGGTGATCTTTACATTGTTGATTTCACTAAAAAAGGCTCAACCTAGAACTTGCTTAATTGCTAAATCCTCTAAAGGCTGGTTGTGGCATAGAAGACTAGGTCATGTGGGTATGCGAAATCTTGATAAGCTTATTAAAGGTGATCATATCCTTGGAATAAAAGATGTCATATTTGACAAGGATAGACTTTGTAGTGCTTGTCAGGCAGGAAAACAGGTTGGAGGAAGTCATCGCGCGAAGAACATCATGACCACGAGAAGACCACTCGAGCTACTTCACATGGATCTCTTTGGTCCCAATGCCTACAAGAGTCTCGGTGGTAACTCATTTGTTCTAGTCATAGTTGATGATTTTTCAAGATTTACGTGGGTGTTCTTTCTTGATGACAAATCGCAGGTCCAAAAGATCTTCAAAAACTTCGCTAGGAAGGCACAAAATCAATTTGACGTGAAAATCAAGAAGGTTCGGAGAGACAACATAACGGAGTTCAAGAACGCAAATGTGGATACCTTTCTTGACGAAGAGGGGATTTCACATGAGTTCTCAGCTACGTACACACCTCAACAAAATGGAGTTGTTGAGAGAAAGAACCGGACTCTTATTGAGATGGCAAGAACGATGCTTGATGAGTACAAGACTCCAAAACACTTTTGGGTGGAAGCGGTTGAGACAGCTTGTCATGCAACAAATCGCTTGTATCTTCACAAGCTACTCGGCAAGACGGCATACGAGCTCCTCACCGGTAACAAACCCCAAGTTGGATACTTTCGATTATTCGACTCAAAGTGCTACATTCTTGATAAGCATCATCGTTCTAAATTTGCTCCTAAATCTCATGAAGGTTTCCTACTTGGTTATGGCTCAAACTCTCACACTTACCGTGTCTACAACAATTTCACCCGAAAGGTTGAAGAGACGGTAGATGTGAAGTTTGATGAATCTAACGGCTCGCAAGTAGAGCAATTGCCAATTGATGTAGGAGACAAAGACCCTTCGGAAGCAATCCAAGACTTGTCTATTGGCAAGATTCGTCCAACGGAGGTGAAGGAGAGTACCTCGTCCATCCAAGTGGAAGCTTCCACCTCACGACAAGGTGAACCAAGAATTGATACGGAAGCATCCACAAGTGGGGCACACCAAGATGAAGAAATCGAGGAAGTACACCAAGATGAACATCAACAACCTACTTCTCCACCACGACAAGAGAATGACAATGTCAACAATGAAGAAGGCCAATAAGAAGATCAAGATGAAGAGGATGTTCCACCCCGAGCCAAGCCAAAGCTTCCACGAGTTCGAGCAAGAATCGCTAAAGATCATCCCGTCAAGCAAATCTACAATGATATCCAAACCAGGAGAATGACTCGCTCTAAAACTTGTTTGGCTAACTTTTGTGAACATTACTCATTCATCTCTAGCATCGAACCTATGAAGGTTGAAGAAGCATTGGAAGATCCGGATTGGATTAATGCTATGCATGAAGAGCTACACAACTTTGAGAGAAATCGAGTGTGGACATTGGTCGAGAAGCCCGACAACAACCACAACATCATTGGTGCCAAATGGGTGTTTTGCAACAAGCAAGATGAAGACGGTCAAGTCATCCGCAACAAAGCTCGTCTAGTCGCCCAAGGCTACACTCAAGTCGAAGGTATGGACTATGGTGAGACATATGCTCCCGTTGCTAGACTTGAGTCCATTCGCATCTTACTTGCTTATGCTAATCACCATGATATCACCTTGTACCAAATGGGCATTAAAAGTGCTTTTCTAAATGGTGAAATTGAGGAGGAAGTTTATGTTAAGCAACCTCCCGGCTTTGTCAATCCTAAGAAACCTAATCATGTTTACAAACTTCACAAAGCCCTTTATGGTCTTAAACAAGCCCCTAGAGCGTGGTATAAATGCTTGACCAAGTTTCTTATTGAAAAAGGCTTTGAAATTGGTAAAATTGATTCTACTCTTTTTACTAAAAGGGTTAAAGGAGAACTATTTGTGTGCCAAATTTATGTTGATGATATTATATTTGGTTCAACTAACCCTCATTTTTGCGAGAAGTTTGGAAAGCTAATGTCGGAGAAGTTTGAGATGTCTATGATGAGTGAACTCAAATTCTTTCTTGGTTTGCAAATCAAGCAAACTAAGGAAGGTACCTTTGTCTCTCAAACAAAGTACACCAAGGACTTATTCAAGAAGTTTAGTATGCAAGAATGCAAAGGTATGTCTACACCCATGCCTACTAGTGGACATCTTGATTTGACCAAAGATGGTGAACCGGTTGATCAAAAAGTTTACCGCTCTATGATTGGTTCATTGTTATATCTATGTGCCTCTCGTCCTGATATTATGCTAAGTGTGTGCATGTGTGCACGATATCAAGCGGCCCCTAAAGAGTGTCATCTTAAGGCTGTGAAAAGGATAGTGAGATACTTAATACACACACCAAATTTTGGCATTTGGTATCCTAAGAGGTCTTATTTCGATCTTGTTGGTTACTCCGATTCGGACTATGCCGGAGACAAGGTTGATAGAAAGTCCACTTCGGGTACTTGTTAATTTCTTGGTAGATCTCTTGTGTCTTGGTCCTCCAAGAAACAAAACTCGGTATCCTTATCCACCGCCGAAGCGGAATACATTGCTGCTGGATCATGTTGTGCTCAATTACTTTGGATGACCCAAACCCTTAAAGATTATGGGATATATGTGAAACATGTTCCATTGCTTTGCGACAATGAAAGTTCTATTAAGATTGCTCACAATCCCGTGCAACATTCTCGAACTAAGCATATTGAAGTTCATCATCATTTCATTCGAGATCATGTTGCCAAAGGGGACATTGATCTTAAGCATGTTCGCACCGATAAGCAATTAGCGGATATATTTACCAAACCGCTTGATGAGAAAGTCTTTTGCCACTTGAGAGGTGAATTGAACATCATTGATGATTCAAACTTGGAGTAGGAACTCCATTTGGATACATGCAAGGCATGAGCCTTTGACTAATCCTTGATATTTCTTTCATGATGCTATCTATATGTCTTGGATATTTTTGCACCCTTGCATGCTATCTAACCCTTGTAGGTACTTGGATGAATCTAAATCCATGATATTGCAACTCAGTCACATCTTGAGCAATCTCTACATCATCAAGTCTCTACATAATGGTGGTTGAAGACAAGGAAGCACAAAACTCTTCAAACATATCCTTTGACACATTCTACATTAAGATTTATGATTGTCATTTTGGATACACAAGTGCTCTTCCTTGCAAAGCTAACCCATGTAGGAAGATGAACTCAAAATTCCAAGGTGGTGCTCCCAACTCTTGATGAGCTACATCAACCTTGAGCAACCCACACAAGTTCAACTACATGATCAAGATCAACACCACCACCCAAGGTATGTTATTCCATCTTAGAGAAGCTTTACTCCAAGTCACGGGTTAAAGCAACTCAACAAGATGTGAATATATTAAGATGCTTAAACGAAAAATGGTAACCCCATTTTTGAGCTTAAACGATGAGTATGACCAAAGATCAAGTGACCTCACTTGACTTCTAAGTCAATATACTCTAACATAGGTGACTTTGTCACCGCCCAATTCTAGATGAAGTTCTCTTGTGTTTCCTCTTGAATTTGTCTCATGCATATGTGTTTTCCCCTTTCAAAAAAAACTTCATCTAGATCTTTTTATTTCTTTTTCTTTCTTGTTATTCTGCATTTTTTGTATCCAATTCATTGCAAATCCTTCAGCAAATTCCTTGAAAATCCTTGTGAGATCTTAAGTGCCTAGTGAGCCGAGGAAAGAAGTGTTTTCTCTATGATGGACTCGGTCACACCGGTTTGTTTCCTTCAGCCCAACCGAATTCGCTCGGTGCTACCGAAGCAAACAACTTGGTGCTACCGATTTCACTACAGAAAAGACAACTTGCCACTTATTCCTGCATTCATCTTTTGCTCCAGCTCCACTCAATGACTCTTGTCCTCTACCAGCATCACATTCGACCTGCTTTGTGACTCAAGGACCAAACCCTTCTGCAATAAAACAAAAATCCAGAAGAGCCCTTCTTGGAAATTGATGTCAAAGGGGGAGAGAGAGATCACATCAAAGCTCTATGCTTAATCATTTCTATAGGGGGAGAGAACACTCAAGGGGAAGAGAGTAAGAAAACCCCAGATGCTTGGTGTTCAAGAGGAGAGAAGTTACATGTCTTTAAGAGGGGAAAGACATGTTCATATTTGATCATATTTGATTTCTTGCATTAGCTCTGTTGTCTTTTTCTTTTGCTCTGATTTTCTGTTCCCTATGTTCTCCCAATATCCCATTCAAGATTCAGGGGGAGCAAGACATCTAAGGGGAGGAAATATCTGATTCTATTGCACATCTTTAGCTTTGGGGACATGTCTATATCCAATAGAGTACTCAGTACTCACACTCTACATGTCATCCTAGTCTTGGTACCTTTGTGGTTCTCTTGTTTGCTCTGGCTAGTAGATGTATCTGTGTTATCTAACCTTGTTTACTCAGGTCCATTCCCTTCTAAGCCAAATCAAGACCACAAGGTAAGTATATGAATCATAGTCATGTGCATGAGGATCTCTTGCTGATGTACATATTGTTTGCAAGAAGGACTCATGAGCATGAAGGCACATTTCCTATATTTACATCTTTCACTCTAATGCATATAGCCAAGATACATGTAACACATGGCTTACTCTGTCATGCTTATGCATTCACATGCTCCTATGTTTCATATTTATATGATTGCATACATATAGGGGGAGCCTTTGCATGTTACATGTCTTTCCAAAGCTTTACTTGTTGTTCTCTATATCTTTATCTAAAGCTTTGATGTATGTTGTCATCAATTACTAAAAAAGGGGAGATTCAAAGCACAAGTGCTCCCTGGGTGATTTTGGTAATTAATGTCAACATATCTCTTGTTGGACTAATGTTTCTACCTAGTATGTTTTAGA
Source organism: Triticum urartu (assembly GCF_003073215.2). Taxonomy (NCBI): domain Eukaryota; kingdom Viridiplantae; phylum Streptophyta; class Magnoliopsida; order Poales; family Poaceae; genus Triticum; species Triticum urartu. The sequence continues at coordinate 54,513,221 of NC_053023.1, forward strand.
CAAGTTCAACAATGGAGTGGCATGGACTAGAGGATGTGGAACCCCTTCAATATGCTAAGGACAAAGGATTGGCTCAAGCTCAAAGCTCAGGACTCTACATTTTCTATTTTAGTGATCCAAGATCACATTGAGTCCATAGGAAAGCCAATACTATTAAGAAGGGATGAGGTGTTGCTTAATGGCTTGCTTGCTCAGAGTGCTTAGTGATATGCTCCAAAGCCCTCAACCACTTTCTCACTTCCAAATTTGTCCCAAACCAAAATTCAAACTCGGCCCCACCGATTCTTTCTATCCGGAGCCACCGAGTTTAGTTGACATAGCCACTGCCAGAAACCCTAATCAGTTCGATCTCACCGATGGGATCTCGGTCTCACCGAGATGGGCTTGACAACTCTCTGTTACCTATTGCAATATTTTCGGTCCCACTGAGATATACAATCGGCCCCATCGAGTTTGCTTGGCCAACTCTCTGTTTTGCTTATTACACAAATCGGTCCCACCGAGTTTGAGTAATCGGTCAAACCGAGTTTTGGATTTACCCTAACCCTAGCACATCGGTCCCATCGAGTTGATCCAGTCGGTCCCACCGAAACACCTAACGGTCACATTATGAATCAAATCGGTCTGACCGATTTCTCTGAATCGGTCCCACCGAGTTTGGTGATTTGTGTGTAATGGTTAGATTTTGTGTGGAGGCTATTTATACCCCTCCACCCACTCTTCATTCGCAGAGAGAGCCATCAGAACAAGCCTACACTTCCAATACATATTTTCTGAGAGAGAACCACCTACACTTGTGTTGAGGTCAAGATATTCCATTCCAACCACATAAATCTTGATCTCTACCCTTCCTCAAGTTGCTTTCCACTCAAATCTTCTTTGTACCAAATCCAATCCTATGAGAGAGAGTTGATTGTTGGGGAGACTATTATTTTAAGCACAAGAGGAAGGAGTTCATCATCAACACACCATTTGTTACTTCTTGGAGAGTGGTGTCTCCTAGATTGGCTAGGTGTCACTTGGGAGCCTCCGACAAGATTGTGGAGTTGAACCAAGGAGTTTGTAAGGGCAAGGAGATCGCCTACTTCGTGAAGATCTACCCTAGTGAGGCAAGTCCTTCGTGGGCGACGGCCATGGTGGGATAGACAAGGTTGCTTCTTCGTGGACCCTTCATGGGTGGAGCCCTCCGTGGACTTGCGCAATCGTTACCCTTCGTGGGTTGAAGTCTCCATCAACGTGGATGTACGATAGCACCACCTATCGGAACCATGGATAAAAAATCACCGTGTCTCCAAATTGCGTTTGCACACTCCAATCCCTTCTCTTTACATTCCTGCAACTTGCATACTTTACTTTCCGCTGCTTATATACTCTTTGTATGCTTGCATGCTTGCTTGATATGTATTGTGAATGTTTAAACTTGTGCTAATACTCCACATGAACCTAAAGAATTAAAAACTGCAACTTTTCTTGATTCGAGTCTATTCACACCCTTAGGGAGTCCTAGATTAGGGGGTCTCCGGACAGCCGGACTATATCCTTTGGCCGGACTGTTGGACTATGAAGATACAAGGTTGAAGACTTCGTCCCGTGTCCGGATAGGACTCTCCTTGGCGTGGAAGGCAAGTTAGGCAATACGGATATGGATATCTCCTCCTTTGTAACCGACCTTGTGTAACCCTAGCCCCCTCCGGTGTCTATATAATCCGGAGGGTTTTAGTCCATAGAACAACATACAATCATACCATAGGCTAGCTTCTAGGGTTTAACCTCTCCGATTTCGTGGTAGATCAACTCTTGTAATACTCATATCATCAAGAATAAATCAAGAAGGATGTAGGGTTTTACCTCCATCAAGAGGGCCCGAACCTGGGTAAAACATCGTGTCCCCTGCCTCCTGTTACCATCCGCCTTAGATGCACAGTTCAGGACCCCCTACCCGAGATCCACCGGTTTTGACACCGACATTGGTGCTTTCATTGAGAGTTCCTCTGTGTCGTCGCCATTAGGCTTGATGGCTCCTTCAATCATCGATAGCGATGCAGTCCAGGGTGAGACTTTTCTCCCCGGACAGATCTTCATATTCGGCGGCTTTGCACTGCGGGCCAACTCGCTTGGCCATCTAGAGCAGATCGAGAGCTACGCCCCTGGTCATCAGATCAGGTTTGGAATCTTAAACTACACGGCCGATATCCGCGGAGACTTGATCTTCGACGGATTCGAGCCCCTGCCTTGTGCGCCACACGGTCTCGATGAGCATGATTTAGCTCTACCATCGGACAGTGCTCAGGAGATCGCATCGGCGGCTGCCCCAACCCTCAATTCGGAGCCAATTGCGCCATCCATGGACGGGTGGATAGACCCCGCCACGGAGGCCGTATCCTCAGCGGCGATCGAGCCGAACATTGACCTTACCCTTCACGAGAACCGTGTTGCCAAATTGCCGGATCCTTCTCCGGCCACGGACTCCGAACCGCCCACGCCCGTGCCTATCGAATCCGACTGGGCGCCGATCATGGAGTTTACCTCCACGGATATGTTTCAGCACTCACCCTTCGGCGACATACTGAACTCATTAAGGTCTCTCTCCTTGTCAGGAGAGTCCTGGCCGAACCATGTCCGGCAGGATTGGGATGTGGATGACGAAGAAATTCGCCGCCCACCCACCACCCATTTAGTAGCCACTGTCGATGACTTAACCGACATGCTCGACTTCAACTCCGAAGACATCGACGGTATGGACGACGATGCGGGAGGCGAAGAGGAACCATTGCCCACAGGGCACTAGACAGCCACCTCATCATATGATATATACATGGTGGACACACCCAAAGAAAGCAATGACGAGGAACGGAAGGACGCAGCAAAGGGTTGTCCCCTCGAGAAGCAGTCAAAGCGGCGGCATAAGCGCCGCTCCAAATCCCGCCTCGGCAGAAACAACAATCACATAGACCCAGCGTTAGAGCAGGGTGAACCATCGCTAACCACGACAGCACGGAGAATCAAACCGAACAACCCAACCCCGTCGAAGATAACAGTCTGGACGACATCACACCAGACAGACACCAGGAGCAACAGAATGCCCATCAAAGGCTTGTCGCCACGGCAAGGAGTCTGAAAATGCAGAAGCAAAGGCTCGAGGCTGCACAAGACACACTTAGAGTCAGATGGAGTGAAGTACTCAACAATGCAGCGAAGTACGGCGGTAAATCGCCACGCCAAGAGCTACCCGAAGCGAAAGTTGCTACCTGAATTCGATGAGGAGGCCTTAGATCCTCCGCAATTAAAAAATAAAACGGCCATCTAGTCGGATAGACGACCTCGTGGCCAACATAATGCGGCAACCAATGCAACACACAAGCCAGTACGCGGTCCACGCAAGGGCTCACATCAAAAGGATGGTGCAAATAGATCCATCTATGGACCACGCAAGCGCCCTCCAGCATGCAATACAACACAACAAACATCCGAACACCACGGTACACCCAAATATAGGGGTGCCGCCCACCCCCTATGTTTCACCGATGAGGTGCTGGACCATGACTTTCTAGAGGGATTCAAACCCGTAAACATAGAGGCATACGATGGAACAATAGACCCTGGGGTCTGCATTGAGGACTACATTCTCCATATCCATATGGCTCGAGGAGATGATCCCCACGCCATTAAATACTTACCCCTCAAGCTCAAAGGGCCAGCTCGGCACTGGCTTAAAAGCCTCCCCGAAAGCTCCATTGGAAGCTGGGAAGAGCTCGAAGATGCTTTTCGGGCAAATTTTCAAGGGACTTACGAGCCCGGAGAGTCAGCCCGAAAGCTTTGGAACAAGTTTCTTACTAAAAAGAACCAATAGTCGACTGTCCGGACGCTGAAGCCTTAGCGGCTTTCAAGCATAGCGTTCGAGACGAATGGCTTGCCCGACACCTCGGCCAAGAAAAGCCGAGAACAATGGCAACATTAACAAGCCTCATGACCCGCTTTTGCGCGGGCGAGGACAGCTGGTTAGCTCGGTGCAGCACCAGCGACCCGAGTACATCCGAAGTTAGGGATGGAAACGGGAAATCATGACGCAGCAAAAATAATCACCGGAATAAAGAAGACAACCCGAAGAGCACGGCGATAAACGCCGGATTCAGAAGCTCTCGGCCAGGTCAGCAAAAGCCACCTCCAAAGGCAACAGAGACGAACTGTCCAGCCTAAACAAAATTCTGGACCAAATATGTCAGATCTATAGCACCCCCGGTAAACCTGCAAATAATACTCATAGATAATGTTGGGTCTTCAAGCAGTCCGGCAAGCTCAACGCCGAACATAAGGGGCAGGATACACCAAGCAAAGACAAGGACGAGCCTCGCAAGCAAAGCACTGGGGAACAGAAGAAATTCCCACCAGAAGTCAAAACAGTAAACGTGTTACACGTGATAAAGGGGAGAAACAAAGCAGCACTCCTAGAGAAATACGCCCTAGGGCCTACCACCGCGGAGTTCCGCCACTGGTCGTCTCAACTGATCACCTTCGACCATCGGGATTACTCGGCAAGTATCCGGCGCGCAGGATGGGCTACCTTGGTATTAGATCCAATAATTGATGGATACCACTTAACACGAGTCCTGATGGACGGCGGCAGCAGCTTAAACCTGATATATCAGGACACAATCCGCAAAATGGGGGTAGACCCAACAAAAATTTACCACAGCAATACTACCTTTAAAGGAGTAACGCCAGGCCCAAGGGCTCATTGCACGGGCTCCCTGCTACTCGAGGTTATATTCGGCTTCCCCGACAACTTCTGTAGCGAAAATTTAACCTTCCACATCGCTCCGTTCCAAAGTGGCTATCAAGCACTACTCGGACGCGAAGCTTTCGCTCGCTTTAATGCAATACCGCATTACGCTTCCCTCACGCTTAAGATGCCCGATCCATGCGGCATCATTACAATAAATGGAAGTATTGAGCGCTCCTTGCGTGCCGAAGACAGTGCGGTTACCTTGGCAGCCACACACTAAACGGCCTCACCAGCTAAAGCATTTGACAGGTCGTTAAGACCACGGACGCGGTTAGACGAGTCTGGCGCAGCTATATGTAATTAATACAGGTTTGATGGCCACACCCCTATTACAATACAAGGGGCCCAACGCGCGCAAATAAGCGGCAATAAGGCTCAATTTTACTCATCTTGAATTGTACATGGTTTCTTTAGTATAACCTACCCTTTTTGCACGACAACTTTTCAACTAAGTTCCTCTCTTTTACAGATGACCGTCCAGGATACGGTACAACGGAGACACAGGCACAGACGTGCAGCAGGGACCCGTTCCAAGGATTCTTTTTAGATTTAGACCCTGCGTAAATCTTTTTTACTGTCTCTTGTTGATACACATCCCTCGAATTCTCAGTACAATTGAGAAGGATGCTGATGTCTTGGCATGTGGCCACGTCAGAATAATGCACGTACCTGGACACCAGGGGCTTATCACCAAGGGCACTATTTAGGCCCGGTTTATACCATAAAGACCGAATACCTTAGGGGGTGTTCGGCGTCGCGAGTTTGGCCTTATATGCATCAGCTCCGAATCATGTCTTTGGTCAAATGTTGGGTTTGCCCGGCTCCTGTGTTTTGCTGCCTTACGTTCCGCTCTATCGGCTAAGGCGGCACCAGGAGAACTACTATGATTGTGCTCTGGTTCATCCGGACGAGCACCTCAGTAGAGAAAGCCGAAAACTGACTGTCATGATATAGCATGAGACTGGTCAACCACTCGATGACCTATTGGAATCTTCGGGATTCCTCCGCCTTAACGAAGGGCCGTTTCCCGGCCAGGCATATACGCACCCCGAATTCGGACGAGTGCGGAGCTACCAGGGGCTATATAGTAGTCCCACTGTCAAACTCCTCTGGCTAAGTGAAAGTGTTAAAGCATTATAGTCTGGTTGCCTAGTTCGCTACGCTATCACCTCCTTAATAGGACCAAGACGTTGGATTAAGTGTGAATACGCGTCTTCTGTGAACACCCCCGCATTATATGCGTGGGGGCTGAAGCCGATGACTGCAATATTTCAGGTTATATACATATATACGTAAACGGCCGCACATGAGGCATCATAATACTTTCGGGCAAAAGTATAAATACAGCCTTGATATATTTAATAAAACATTGTTTTTACAATGGGAATACATGTCACTCAAACATAATATTCTTCAAGCACTGGGCCTCTATCGAACGAGCGCCTTCAAGAACTTCTTCAAAATAGTGATCGGCAGCCACTCGGCCTATGGCCGAACCTTGCGCCGCAACAGTGGTGACATCCATCTCCGCCCAGTATGTTTTAACACGGGCAAGGGCCATCCGCGAGCCTTCTATACACGCCGACCTCTTCATCGCATTAATGCGCAGCACCGCGCCAAGGAACTGCTGCACCAAGCTAAAATAGCTATTCGGCTTTGGCCTTTCTGGCCACAGGGGATCCACAACAGACCTCATGGCGAGTCCGGACAATCTATTGAGTTCGGCCCATTCGGAAAGCTGATCAGTCAATGGAAGCAGATGCTCTGGAACGTTAAACTGCGACCAGAATAGCTTGTCCACTTCACGATCCGTTTGATCTTGGAAGTATTCGGCCGCATCGACAGCGCTCGCCGCCAAGTCCAGATATGCGTCTGCCGAACTCCACAGCCGATCCAGAGGGGCATACCGAGGATCTCTAAACTTCCTCCGCAGCATAAAGGGCTTCCCAGCCACAATATCCCCGGCTTCACGCAGTTCCTCCTTCGCTCTCATTGCAGAGCGGGTGTCTTTGGTCGCCATCATGGCCTTTTCCAGGTCCGTCGCCTTCACCCGGTTTCTTCTTCAAGAAGCTGGCAGCGGTCGGCAGTATCTTTCAACTTTACAGTCATCTCGACCATTTTTCCTTTGGTCTCGCTACGCGCTGCCTTCTCGGCTCTTAACTCTTTGGCCGCCTTCAAAGCAGCCGCATTACTACTCCTTGCTTGCTCCTTGGCTCGGGCAAGCTCCGCCCGCAGGGCCTCCACAGTGGCAGCTCCATCTGCAGTCACAACATATTAAAGATACTGGCATCACGCTGCTCTTACTATGTGACATTCACCGGAAACATCACCTACCCTGTGCCTCGTCAAGCCGCCTGTTAACAAGCTCGATGTCGGCATCTGCCGCATCTAGTTGCTACTTTTAGTTCGGCAACCCCATCAGTCCGGCTAGCCACCGGAGCTTCAACCACCTGCACATAAAGGCGGTCCGGTTGTTACCTGGGACTACGATCCTCTGTTTGCCGTCGTTCTCGACGACAACCAGAGTCTCAGGGGCTACTATCTACACAGGGCACACCTAAAAATGTGTGGTACTATCACAAATGCATATCATTTCACGTACCTCAAAACCCGTCAGTAGACTCATAAAGGCTTCATGCGACCCGCTTTCGGAGGACGAAATCCTTTCAATCACCGTACCCATCAATGTATGGTGCTCTCCTGAGATAGTTGCTCGCTCCAGCAGATCCCGGAGTGCGTCCGACCGCATACCTGACGGTGCCGAATTCTTTTGGTTGCTCTCTTCAAGAGCCGGATACTGGGGACTTCGGGCGACCATAGGATTATCTTTTGGCCTCACCGGATCCGAAGAGGCCCTCTGTGACGACACTTCAAGGTCGCCCGCTTCTTGAGCGGGGGAGTCCGGGGGAGGCGTTTCGCTCTCCATCATCTTCGTGACGACACTACAAAAAAATGACACATCCGTGACATTTTGGGCCGAACGAATTTTTTTTCTGTCATACATATGACACTTCTATGATGATAATTGTGACAAAACCTGGTATCATCATAGATGTGGTGGGCTCCTACTTCTATGACAAAAAATCATGACAGAAAATGGGCTTTTCGTCCTGGGCGGGCCGGAGACGCAGCTGCATGACATTCTTTGGGCCGTCCATGACGGAAAAAACCATGGTAGAAGCGAGGGGGAGGAAAATTTCGGGGATTTCCCGGTTACGGTGGGAGGTCAGGGGCCGAGCGATGCGCGTTTCTCTCGTACACGTACGCGCGTGTGTGCGAGGCGTTGGCTCTAACTAAACCCGAGCGAGGCGTTGGGCTCTAACTGAACCCGAGCGATTGCACTGCAGGCTACACGTTACCGAACCCGAGCGATCGATCGATGGCTGTTAACTGAACCCGATCGAGCGATTCCTTGGCTACTGCTGCTAACTGAAGCCGATCGATGGGATGAACAGTGAGCATTGCGGGAGGAGGGGGGTTGGATGAACAGTGAGCGGTGGCGCTGCCTCTGGATGAACAGGACCCCGTGGTGTGGTGGAGGGCTGGATGAACAGTAGACGGTGGAGGGGTGCCCATGGAGGGGTGGATGAAGAGGACCCCGTGGTGTGGAGGGCAGGATGAATAGTAGACGGTGGAGGGGTGCCCGTGGAGGGGTGGTTGAACAGGACCCCATGGTGTGGAGGGCTGGATGAACAGTAGATGGTGGAGGGGTGGTTGAACAGTAGCCGGTGGAGTAGCGCGCGGTGGAGGCTGGATGAACAGGAGCCCATGGAGGCTGGAGGAGGTCGACGGTGGATGAACAGTAGCTTGTGGAGGCTGGAGGGGGTCGACGGTGGAGATGAACAGTATCCCGTGGAGTCCCGTTTTGCGGTACGCCACACCCCTCCCGATGAACAGGACCGCCGTTTCGACCGCAGCGCTCCAACACAAAGTCCGTTTCCTCCGTTTTGCGGCACGCCACACCCCTCCCGATCAACAGGACCCCCGTTTCGACCGTAGGAGGTCCGTTTCCTCCGTTTTGCGGTACGCCACACCCCTCCCGATCAACAGGACCCCCGTTTCGACCGTAGGAGGTCCGTTTCCTCCGTTGTGCGGTACGCCAGGCCTCGTTTCCATCGCCTCTTCCGTCCAAGCCCTCCCGATGAACACGACCACGCATTCCGTTCCGACCCATGAACACGACGACGATGTTGTTTCTCCGTTCCGACCCAGCCATGTACATGAGCCCTCGCCGTACGTATGCGCGAGTAGGCGTTCGAGACCCCGCCCGTATGTACACATACATGGCCGTATTTTCTTTCTTGCACCCTGGCCGCTGTACGTACGTGTACATGCTACGTGCGCGCCTCTACTATGACACGTGCGCGCCTCTACTACGACACGTGCGCGCCTCTACATCGACCAGTATGTACGTACACGTTCACGACCAGAATGACAACGCTATGTACGCTTCGACCAGGTGGGTCCCGACTGTCAGGCACTTCCTTGCCTGCGAAGATGTAGCTGGTGGGTCCCAGCAGTCAGGGGGCGAATCATTTTTTTGCCCGGACGCACTTCCTTGCGTGCGAAGATGTAGCTGGTGGGTCCCAACAGTCAGGGGGGCGAATCATTTTGGTTTTCTTTTTTTTTTTGCCCGGACGCACTTCCTTGCGTGCGAAGATGTAGCTGGTGGGTCCCAGCAGTCAGGGGGGCGAATTGTTTTTTTTGCCTGGACGCACTTCCTTGCGTGCGAAGGTGTAGCTGGTGGGTCCCAGCAGTTAGGGGGAAACGTTTTTTTCGCGAAATACGGTGGCCCGTCCGGTGGGTCCCTGCTGTCAGGTGGAGGAATCATTATTTTCCGCGTAATAAGGAGGCACTTCCTTGCTGCCGCCGTGGACCCAGCTGTCAGCCTCTCCACGTACAGTCCACGTCCGATGGAAGTCATTCCTTGACCACGTTGACCACGCCGCGCCGAGAGCACCATGGCGGTGGACGACGGCGAGGCCTAGGAAGGGGACGACGGGGAGCTGGGGAAGACGCGGCAGTGGAAGCCCGCGTGCGCGGAGAGGAGTATGAGGGTTCACTGGTTCGGCTGCGGTGTGAGGCTGCCATCGCCGCAGGGTCTGGCCAACGGTGGGAATAGTAGGGGGCGGTGAGGCCTCCGCGGCAGCGCAGCCGGCCCCGGGAGGCAGGAGCATGCGGCATGACCGGCGCTGCTTTGGGTGGCTGGAGCAAGAAGACCAGAGGTTGAATAAGCACTACGGCCGTTGGATGGATATCGTATGGTCAGTGGAGCTAGAATCGTTCATATTGACTAAAGTTGACAAAGGCCCCCGTCCCAGTCAACTTAGTAGTCCCACAAGTCAGCCTCCCACCATGGTGGGTCCCGGCTAGCAGGGGAAGTATTCATTTTTTTGTGCGTTATAAGGAGGCACTTCCGGTGGGTCCGAGCTGACAGCGGGGGGAACGTTTTTTCGCAAAATACGCTGGCCCATCTGGTGGGTCCGAGCAGTCAGGGTGGAAACGTTTTTTTCATGAAATAAGGTGGCCTGTCCGGTGGGTCCCTGCTATAAGGTGGAGGAATAATTATTTTGCGCGTAATAAGGAGGCACTTCCTTGCGGCCGCCTGGACCCAGCTGTCAACCTCTCCACGTACAGTACTCTTCCAATGAAAGTCGGCCATTGAGCACGTTGACCACGCCGCGCCGAGAGCACCAGGGCGGTGGTCTGGACGACGGCGAGGCCTAGGAAGGGGACGACGCGGAGCCGGGGAAGACGCAGCAGTGGAAGCCCGCGCGGAGAGGAGTACGAGGGTTCACTAGTTCGGCTGCGGTGTGAGGCTGCCGTCACCGCAGAATAACAGGGGGTGTGGGTGAGTAGAGGGATGGCCTGGCCAGCGGTGGGAGTAGTAGGGGGCGATGAGGCCTCCGCCGCATCGCAGCCGGCCATGGGAGGTAGGAGCACGAGGCACGACCGGCGCTAGTTTGGGCGGCTGGAGCAAGAAGTCCAGAGGTTGAAGAAGCACTACGGCCATTGGATGTACATCGTACGGTCACTGGAGATTGAATCGTGCATATTGACTAAGTTGACAAAGCCCTCCGTCCCTGTCAACTTAGTAGGCCCACAAGTCAGCCTGCCACTATATTGGGTCCCAGCTAACAGGGGGAGTATTCATTTTTTTGTGCGTAATAAGGAGGCACTTACTTGCGTGCGAAGATATAGCTGGTGGGTCTGAGCTGTCAGCGGCGGTAACATTTTTTCGTGAAATACAGAGGCCCTTTCGATGGGTCCCAGATGTCAGGTGGAGGAATCATTATTTTGCGCGTAATAAGGAGGCATTTCCTTACGTGCGGCCGTGGACCCAGTTGTCGGCCTCTCCACCTAAAGTCCACTTCAGATGCATGTCGGTCGTTGACCACGTTGACCAGGCCGCGCCGAGAGCACCAGGGCGGTGGACGACGGCGAGGCCTAGGAAGGGAACGACACGGAGGCAGGGAAGACTCGGCAGTTGTTTCCCACGCGGAGGGGAGTACGACTGTACGAGGGTTTACTGGTTCGTCTGCCGTCGCCGGAGAATAACAGCAGGTGTGGGTGAGTAGAGGGATGGCTAGGCCAGCGATGGGAGTACAGTGGGGCGGTGAGGCCTGTGCGGCAGCAGAGCTGGCCGTGGGGAGGAGGGAGCAGGCAGTCCCGCCGGCGCCTGTTTGAGCGGCTGGAGCAGGAAGAGCAGAGATTGAAGAAGCACGATGGTCGTTGGATGGCCATCAAACAGTCACTGCTTGTGCGTCAACCTTTTTTTAGGAAAGCCTCAAATCTGTGGGAAACAGCATACAGCCCATCTGCCATTATTTATAATAATTTACAGCCCATTTGCTAATTATTAAGGTTTTGGAGCCCATATTCTTTTTGTTAGCATTACAGCCCATATTGTGGCCACGGTTAAAAAATTATACGAAATTTTGCATATTTCGGTGCGGTCCGAACTGTTTTTAATCCCGAAATTTCGACTCACGTTCAAACTGATTTTAAAAATAAATGTATATCAATATAAAATCCAACAAATTCTCCACGCATAAAAATTAATGTAATTTAAAATCTTGAAATAAAAAATTTATTTGAAACTAATTGCCGGTTTGATGTGTTTTAAAAATGTAGAACCCATTTCTCATTACTGATGGGCCATTTTCTTGGCCAGCCGAATGAAAGCTCTCCTCGTCTTGAAAGATTTGCAGCCCAACAGGCCTGACAAAGCGACTTGCTTGGAAAATCACAAAAAAAACTGGAGTGTGGCCGTGGACCCAGCTGTCAGCCTCTCCACGTACAGTACTCTTCCGATGGAAGTCGTTCCTTGACCACGTTGACCACATCGCGCGGAGAGCACCACGGCGGTGGACGACGGCGAGGCCTAGGAAGGGGACGACGCGGCACTGGAAGCCCGCACGGAGAGGAGTACGAGGGTTCACTGGTTCGGCTGCAGTGTGAGGCTGCCGTCCCGCAGGGCCTGGCCAGCGGTGGGAATAGTAGGGGGCGGTGAGGCCTCCGCGGCAGCACAGCTGGCCACGGGAGGCAGGAGCATGCGGCACAACCGGCGCTGCTTTGGGCGGCTGGGGCAAGAAGACCAGAGGTTGAAGAAGCACTAAGGCCGTTGGATGGACATCGTTGACCACGCCGCGCCGAGAGCACCAGGGCGGTGGACGACGGCGAGGCCTACGAAGGGAACGACACGGAGCCGGGGAAGACACGGCAGTGCTGCCCATGCGGTGGAGAGTACGAGGGTTGACTGGTTCGGCTGCCGTCGCCAGAAAATAACAGGAGGTGTGGGTGAGTAGAAGGATAGACCGGCTAGGGATGCGAGTATGATGGGGCCGTGAGGCCTTCCCGGCAGCACTACCGGCCACGGGAGGCGGGAGCAGGCGGTTCCGACGGCGCTGGTTTGGGCGGCTGGGGCAGGAGGATCAGAGACTGAAGAAGCACGGTTGCCATTAGATTGACATCTAATGGTGTGACGCTGGTAGAGTCGATTGTTGACTAAGTTTCTTTTTTGAGGAACCTTGTGTACGCATGAACTTAGTAGGCCCACAAGTCAGCCTCCAAATTTGTGGCAGACAACATAAAGCCCATTTGCTATTTTTTATAATTTGCAGTCCATTTGCTAATTCTTAAGTAATTTATTACAGCCCATTTTCTCCCTAGGACCACGGTCAAAAAGTCCAACCTTATTTTGCATATTTCGGTGGAGTCCGAACTATTGTAATCCCGAAATGATAAACATTTTTTAAGAACTTATTGATTTGCCAAAAAAATCGTTTGGTTTTTGTAAGCAAATAAGACGTGGGACAAATTTAGTTGGTTTAAGGGAAAACCAGTGGTAAAAAAATCAGCGCTGGGTGGAAAAAACAACAAAAATAAGGATGTAAATATTAAAAGGGAATTTTATGTGTTTTCAATATAATGATACGTGTATACGAACTAGTAAAACTATAGGTAGAGCTTAGAAAACGGATGTAGGACATGGTTTCAAGAGGAAAATAGAACTGGCCTATGTGTTTGATTCAGTAAAAAAAACTGCCTGCGGATGTTGTAAGACAAAATATAACTAACGCTGGCGGGCCAGAGGCCAGTAGATACCTGCTGGATCTTTATGCCCCATTGTTGTCATGGGCTGGGCCTGTTAAAAACAAAATAACCCTGGCAATCTACATCCCAGTTGAAACTTGCTCGACCTGAAAAAACAATATACGTGCTCAATAAACGAGAGAATTCTGCAAGTACAGACTGAAAACTGGGATGCAGCACGGATATTGTTTTTTTATCGTGATAATAAGTGCATGCACTTGTTTCAAAAAAATTGGAGAACTGGGAATTCGAACGGCGGGTGCTTATGCTACCCATCAAATAAAAATCAGGTGCCTGAAAATTCGTTTCGAAAAAAATGATTCAGCTTTATATCCACGTCGACCCTCGGCATGATGGTTGGAAGCAAATGCAAGTTCATACCAAAAGATCGTTAACAACAATACCAACTTGTGGACGACAAGGTAGTACAACTACCAATACCAAACTAACTTATCATCTTTTTACTCCTGGCCCTAGTGTTCGTCTGGTAGAAAATTTTGCAGAGGACCAGCTCCTGCTCCTTCTCTTGCTCCAGGTCCCCGAGGCGGTACTGCTGCATCACCCAGTTGGTCCTCTGCTGGTCGAAGTTCTTGTTGGTGTGCAGCACCAGAACCTTTTTTGCTGCCCGTCTGCCGGCCGTTGACCATCACCGGCAAGGTATTGCCGGTCTTGTGCCACATCGCGTGCATGCCGCACTCCGACTGTATCTTGCGACGCGTCCACGCGCCCCTTTTGAACGCCCTGGAATTGCGCTGGAAGAAATGCTTCCTTAGGCCACTCAGTGTGATACCTGCAGTATTGTGGAATACAGGTTTTAGTGTACCTAGTTGGCATTTTCATAACATCTTTGGCATGTTGCAGTCACTTGTTTCACTTTTTTATTAACTGTCAAATTGTAATTGCTTCACCAGGTCTGCGTGTAAAAAGAAAAATAGAGCTATAAACAAAGGAATATGTTTGTGCAAGTAGACGGCCGATCGGTGTCTTACCTGGAAGTTTCTCAGGTTGGGTGTAACTTATGCCGTGCTCGCTGTCGATGGTTGGTATGAACAAATAGATGAGAGACTGAAATCTCGTGCTGTCAGCACTCACTTTGGCCTCAAGTTTCTCAGGTTGGGCCAATCATTCTTCGACTTGCATCGGTAATTCCAGAATACCCGAACACGCCGCCGGGATTCTTGTGTCACCTCACGCGCAGCGTGTTGTCACGTCAATTCAATGTGTGGACATGATGAATAATTTGACCGACGTATACTAGTACTGCTACTGTACTACTTACTAGTCGTATTTAGTGTCACAATTTATACATAGGTTTAACTAACAAGTACGCACTTGAAGCCTAACTGATATATGTATATATATATAGATTCTACACAGCATCTCCATCATCATTATCAGTACATCCTACGCAGGTGAGTTAGGATGCACTTGATCCCAGGAAGGTATCTATCCTTCAAACCAGATGAGTGCTTCAAACTAACAACAGTACATAATATCCAACAAAAGAGGGTCGTGCTACGGCAGTAGAATACATGGCTCAGTCTAGATATCAACACGAATCAAGTTGTGCATATTTGCTATTGGCATGAACCACATCGCCGCATGTCGGGTTTGCAAAAGCCATCCATCGCATGGAAGCTTGATGCCTTTCACACACTGAAGATTATCTGGCAACAAGACGTGTCGACGAATCTCTGGATATGGTGATTCATGAAACCCATGGTATGATGTGTAAACACAGCCCCCCTCGCGAATGGAAGTTGCATAACACAGTAATCATCGCCGGTGATATGATCGATGATTGGTTGGATGATCGGATAATTGAGCCCAAGGAACAAGGAGTAGTTGCCGAGGCTGTAAACCCGCCTCCAGTTGAATACGCCTGGCCCAACGGAGCTGGGATCTTTCTCGAACACGAAGCAGCCATAGCCATCAATGTCACGAACGCCCCACGCATTGTACTGCATGTGGTTTGATGTAATGGTTTGGTCAATTTGGTACATGTGAATGAGCATCAAATGACCGCCGTCAGCTGAATGAGCGATAAACCACCACCCATCAGCTAGTATGATTCCAGGTCCTGGAATCATGAAGGTCAGCGCATTTGCGTCGGCTGCAACAATTCAAATTGGAGACCAAAAGGACAAAAATAAACAATCATGTTTAGAGTATGTGTGGAATTAAGATTATTATAACAGTGACACATATCATAGACAGAGAATTGCAATGTCATGGTCATAATCATACCCCAAGTTAAAAAATAAGCCAATGGCTTCCATATTCTAGCAATATGTCATGGTTCAAACATCATGTAACAATGAGAGGAAAACATCTATGACAGCGCCTACTCATATTCTACCATAGCACTTACTACTACTGTTCTCATATCAACTCTAAGCAATAACATGTCGAGGGGCACCACGGCAACCTCCGTAGGATCGTCAAGTCGGTGTCTGGGCCACCTGCGAGGATTGGGCATCAGCAAGCAGGGTGTCTTGAAAAGAGCCGACCGGTTGCAGACGAGTAGACGGTACAAAGACACCGAGCATGCGGCCAGACGGACGGTGCTGAGTAGGTCCATACGACTACAAATCTGCTCCAAGAGAACATCAGGGAGGGAATTCCAATCGCGGCTCTGCGTGTCAGTCGGTTCTGCCATTGGGGTTTTCGGTGCCTGCGAGCCAGCGGGGAAGTGGATCCGGGTGGGCGAGCGAAGAAGCTTCTCCTCGTGTGGCCGAGCAGTGAGCGGGGGGATATGGTACGCGCGAGCTACCAAGGAAGATGGTGCGGCCGGCGATGTGGAAGAGAGGAGGAAGAAGAAGAGAGGAGGAAGAAGAGTGGAAGACGGAGAAGAAAGTGCATTCAATCTCAATTCTACTAGTACTACTACCAGGATATACCGTCCTTCGGAGTGTAAATAGTTACACCGATGACATGTGGGTCTACCACAACAGGGCCCATATGTCAGTTAATGGAGGACAGAGGTGCGTAGGCGTATTTGCGGAAGCGTGCTCTACTGGCAAACATGATGGCAGTACTGGGTAAGGCTGATTTAGTAACACCAACACGCTAGTTCAGCTTATTAATTACGTGTCCCATCTGCTGCAGCGTGTATTGTCACTTCACTGCGAAGACTAGTTGAATAGTTCTCTCTGACCGAGATGGGGAATAAATGGACCGCGAGGACTTCCTTTCTACAGTATCCCTATGCCTCTATTCTCACTTCACCCATTTTGCTCCGTACCTAGTCACTTGTTGAAATCTGTAGAAAGACAAATACTCCGTATTTGAGAATAGAGGGAGGCTTTTACTCCGTACTACTCCCTCCGTTCCAAAATAGATGACTCAACTTTGTACTATATTTGGGAACAGAGGGAGTATCACCATATGGAGGGAACAGAGGAAGCTTGAAATATGAACATGTCAATGGGAGGGAGTAAGCCCCATGCATGCATGCATGCAACATGCAACACTCACACGTACACATGGACGCACGCAACACTCACACACCCATGCGGCACACAGCACAAGACGCAACACACACGCTCACGCTCAAGTGCTCAACCTACTCCCTATGTCCGTGAAAGACTGTACATTTAGAGATTTACACATTGACCAGGGCATAATTAACGCCCAAAAGTAGCAGACTTATGTGTGCATGCGACCATTGAGATAAGAAGATTAAATGAAGGTCGTTGCATGCTGTAATTAAGGATAGACATGTAGCCTATACCTACAGCACAAGTTGGTGCATTAGTCAATCAATATCAATTTAGTAGATTAAAGGCTAAATGCATTGGAAGTGTAGATGTACATCATGTAGTACACTCTTTGTTGGAAGACCGAGGGATGACACGTGCATGCACTCACATACACAGCCAGGGCGGTTCGCGCGCAAGGGTTGGACTCGTGTCGCGCCCGCGTAAAGTTTTGTTTAACTGGTTTCTTTGCTCTACCAACTGACAGGTGGGACCCAGAAACCAGGTGACAATTTAACCAGTCAACAAAGTGCCACGTCGACTATGTGGCCGGTCAGTAGGGTGCAATACGGTGCTCTACGATGAGCTAGTGATCGCATAATCGCCGCAAAACTATATATAGTGACCGTAAAGAGCGTACTGTTACATACATTGACCGCCAGTGTATTTTCTTGTTTCAAATTAAGCCATATTAATCGGAAAGGACGCAGTATGGACTACTACTACTAGTACTAGTACTGCTTTGATGTGTACCGTCAACTCGCTGAACGAGGAGAAGCTTGCTTACTATGCCTCTCCCTCGCCCACGCGCGTGGTGGTTCGTAGGACGATGAGGGGGTTTTGACTATAGCGCCCTCTCCCTCTCCCTTGCCCTCGCCCTCGCGGTGGACGTGCAGCAGTTCAATCGGTGTCAGAGTGCCAGAAGCATATTGTACTGTAGTATCATCATTGTTGGACCTTCCGAAGAGGCGAAGAGCCAAGTGCAAGGTTCACACGAGTACGAACTTTTGAACCTCCTGAAGAGGCAAAGAGCCAAGCGCAAGGTTTTATAGGAGTTGTCGTCCTAGTAGGAGTGTACTAGTACAACTATAGCGAACGATGCTACTGTATGATGCCGCCACGTCACGTATATCCAAAGCTGTGCCACCTTTTTTTCTCAAAGAGCGTGTTGGAGCCCGTGCAACAACCACACAAGTTGCACATAGACATAACACATTTACTAGTAATAAATTCTAAAAGACAAATGCAAGTATGCCACACAAGTTCATCTCCAACTCATGTGATAAATTTGTGCACGACTAGTCTACATATATTCACAGCGCTATCGTTCACAATTACCGTACTCCACTTACACGTTATAGATGGGCTACATGTCCTCCTCCAGGTTCCAGTCCCAGGTGTTCTTCATGGATGGCACGATCCATAGCGGTGGGCAACGGGAATCATTGTCACAGCTTTCTAGTCCGGTTCCACACGATGGAGACTCATCCAAGCTGAAGCGGCATAAATCAGGGATAGCGTGTCCCAGCATGCCGTTCATCCGGCGGTGCGCACTGAAGACACAACCATGCTTCATGAACGACAGGCCTTCCGTGTCGTGCACGGAAGGTGGCATCCGCTTCACAATGGGGTAGTTGTCCCCGATGAAAAGAGAGTACTCTCCAAGAGTGTTCCTCGGCACCCACGTAGCATCATGGGGGTCGAACTCGGCACCGTTCATCTGGTACACGCGGCATCCCAGATCTGGACACATGGTGATGTACATAGTCAGGGTCCATGCATAATAATGTTGTGCTCAAATGTGGCGGTCAGTAATACTGTGCAGCAAATAGTACTACTCCGGTATAGAGGAAGTAAAATAACCGGCTTATTATATATAGCCACTCTTGGCTACATGGATGAGATAGTAAGACATGGAAAAACAAAAATGGTGGCAGCTAGTGGGTTCAAGTCTTCAAGGGCCTAGCTAGCTATACGCGTCCTCCAAGGTAAAAAGTACTCCTACTAGTACTACAAAGTATACTACTAGTACAACAATGAAAGAGAAGGCGAGAGGGTTAAAAATGGAATACCTGGGTAGATGGTGACGGTCCGATCATGGTACCATGGGTAACGACTGCTAAGATAGTTGATCCCAATATGCCAAAGTCAGCTACAAGGTTCCAGGTTAGACCAAATCACGGATGCAAATGCACATCCAGGATTGGCGATCTTATTTTGATCGGGGGATGACTGGTCCCTGCAAAATAATGGAGTACCATTAGGGATGCAAATGATGGTTTGTGCATTCTGTTTGTAATCTCCCGTACCATAGGATGTCAACCAGATGAAACAAGTCCCCTGGCTTGTCACCACGAAGATGCGGCCTAGATGGAGCACGGCGTCTTCGAACGTGTAGGGGTACAAATCTGCCGCCGCCAACATGCGCCAGCCTCTGCCGTTACTGCCTCCTGCATTGATGGCAATCCTTATGTCGAACACCGCGATGAGATAGTAATCGTCGTAGCCGCGTCACTTTTGTCGGCGGGTCCGCAATTGCTATCTTCTTCAATCTCATGTAGGCATCATCATGCGTATTATTGCCCAGCCAGTCCGGAAGGCCGATCCCAATGGTGGAGAAGGGGTCTACCGGAACGGCCGCACTGCTGTGGATGTTGTGCAAAATCATGGTGGTATCCGGCCGGAGGTATGCAAGCCAATATTCGTTGGCACCGACCCAGACCTATATATAAGACGGTGGGCAGCGGAGAAATTACGGGATGGAAATGGAATAACTAAGTACTACATGATCAAACTCCATTACTGACCTGCTCATCGGACAAAATCCGACTACCTCTCAACGTCGTCAACTCTAGCGGAGTCAACGTGCAACCATGGCCAGGGAGCAGTGGACTGTTCGAAGAATTGTCCCATAGAAGAACCTTCTCCTCGAGGACGCATGGAAGACCAACAAGCATGGCCTTTTCCCAAGCCTGTTTAAGCAACATCTTGAAAAAGTTGGTGCAGGAAGCACCGAGTCTTGCGGCGGTGAGGACGTCGGAGCGGCGTGCGATTTCTCCCAGAGAATCGTCGTCCAAGGTCTCCTAGCCCCGACGAGGAGGAGAACCGCCTGGCGAATCCATGGGAGCAGCGACGAACTACCTTCTCTTCGGGGGGAGGGGAACTGGCGAGGAGGAGATAAGAGCGTAGTAACTGCAGGGCCTCGTCCCTTCCAACTGTAGGTCGTTCCTCAGCAAAGGGGTGAGGCTATTATTTACTGCTCTAAATAATAGTACTAGTAAATAATAGCACTAGTAAGAAATTTTTGGCACTAGGTAGTAGTTTTTGGTACCATGGAGTACTAGTACTAGCATTATGGAACATTTTGGGATTGCATTATACTGTAAATAATAGCACTAGTAAGAAATTTTTGGCACTAGGTAGTAGTTTTTGGCATGGATTAAGAAATTTTGGGTATGTTTTTTGCCATTTTTGTACACGCCAACTAGTGTCAAAAAGCATCGTACATTATGTGAAGGAGGAGTACGTACTCGTACTGTAGCAGTACTAGTACTACTTTTCTCAACTACTCCTCAAAAAAGCACACAATTAATGCTCTTGTTTTCCTCAAAAAAGTATGTTTACCAATGCATTAATTGCAATGCATGCATGCATAAATTACATTCATTGGTCAATTTTCTCTTAATACTTTCATGCAATGATTTAATGCACCTTGGAATCTGAACATGTGATGGGAAACAACCAAATTGAGCCTTATAAAATGGAAAAACTAAAATTTTCAGATCAGCCCTATAAACCAGAAAGGAGGGAGTACTGTACTTCTAGTCTAGTCTCGTATAGTGCACCAGTTTTGAACTCTTGAATCTCAGTGCCAAGGAGCTACAGTTGGAAGTGGAGGGTACTACTGTTCTCTAGAACCATCGCTGTACTATCAATGCAGGGGAAGTACACCTACGTAGTGGCCTAGTGGGTACTCTTGGTGCTCTATTCAGCCGCTCCTCTCACGTAGCTGGCCTACTCAGCCGCTCCTCTCACGCACACACTAGCAGCCTGTTTATCAGCGACGGTTACTGCGGGGGCAGAACATTTGAGTTATTTGATACAGCGAGACTAGGCTTTTCGCTTCCATTTGTGGAGGTGTAATGGATCTCGTCGAACTTTGTTAGTAGTTCCTTCTTTATGAATGAGATGAAGCAAAGCTTTTGCCTCCGTTTCAAAAAAAACACGTCAAGAGGAATTTCTTTTATAGTAGAGCCGATAATGGAGTGAAGTCCATGCATGCAACGCCACAAGCTACAGAGTAGTAGTAGAGCACTTTACGTACAGAGCCATATTGCACAGTTCCCAATGCCCCGCCAGGCTTTTCCGGCTCCTCGGGATTAAATGGGAGGCGCTAGTTTAAATATGCTACTAGCTGGAAGCTGCAAGCGAGGTGCGGCTAGCGCGAGCACGCAAGCCACGGGATGCTGGGAAGGAAAACCCGTTCACGTGGCTAGGCTGTCCAGACTCCAGTGCACCCAGATTGTGGGGCCGCACGTCCGTTTGACATCAAAACTCAAACTACCCATGTAAAATATTGGCTCGCAGCAAAGTGTAGTACTCCCTCCGTTCCGAATTACTTGTCGCAGGTATGGATGTATCTAGATGTATTTTAGTTCTAGATACATCCATTTCTGCGATGTATCTAGATAGTATACTATTTAAAAAAAAGGCCGCCGTGCGTTCGGCCGGGATCGAACCCACAAAACGAGGTATACACTCCCGCGACCACTAGTAGTACTCGTTGGAGTACAACGCAACCTAGAATCGCCTTTTGTCGCTAGTAGTACGTACATTGTTCCTTACAAGAAACCCCTAAGAGCATGGTTAATAGTATAGCCAGCTACTGGCTATAAGCCAGTGCCATGTCATCTACAGCCCATCTTATAGCCAACATGTAGTAGTAGTTTATTTCTTATAGCCCGCTGACTCAGCTCTATTGTACTTGCTCTAATAATGCAAGAAACCACTAAAATGCCAAGAAACTACTACCACTTGCATACGTGGCAGACTTAAGATAAGACTACCTTATCAACCATTGTACTCCTCTTACCAACAAAAATCCTCGAGTGACCTCCTACCTCCGGCCCGTCCACCTAGTCATCCTCGGCCATGGGACGCAGCTACCACCGCCGGCAGAAGGCGAGGTCAAAACCGCCAGCGGTGCGGTGCCCATGTTGCGGCAGCCCGGATGCCAGCTCCGTCCGGAGCTCGTGGCCGCTAGCTAGCTAAGATAGCTCCGTCCAGCTGCTTGTCTGCAAGGTTTGCTAGCTAGATTGGCACGGCAGCGCGGCGGCTTGCTCGTGCGCGCCGCGCTAAGGCCAGCCATCTGGCTCGAGCGAAGGCTAGCGCGGCGGCTTGCTCGCTCGTGAGTCACGCTCGGGCCAGCCTGCCAACCCGTGCGGAGGCCAGCGCGGCGTCCGGCCCGTCCGACGGAGCGGCGGCCAACTCGCTCATCACCGGCGCCACTGACGAACACGCATCAGTACTGTTTGAAATAATGTTCAGGAAAAATAATGATTTGAGGGGAAATAACAGGATAGAAGGTCAGATGTGGGTCCCTCGTGTCAACGGTCAAACAAAATGTGTTGGTTTAAGCTGCCTCGTCAGCACGGAAATGTGGGCCAACCCTATCATAAATGGGTTAAAACGAACCTAATCGGTAGGAGTACTAGGTAGTTTTTGGCATGGATTAAGAAATTTTGGGTATGTTTTTGCTATTTTTTGTACAATAGATTCCTCCTAGGGCTGGTTGAAAGTGGTAGTTTTTTGTTAAATACTCTACATATTGTAAGTAGGAGTGAAAGTTAAGCTTTGGAAGCCAATAAGCAAGGCTAGTTACATAGTGCATATGTGCACATGATTGAAAGTAAATATCAACCATGAGTGACTAATATCTTGATGGAAAACTCGAAACTATGGAATACTAGGAAAAGAAATGCATGGTTGTAAATACTAGCAATGTTCATGTCCGTTGCAACGAATCACAATTAGAATAATACTTATTCACAAACTTGATACAAACCACTCTAATTTTGATATACATATGTCACTAGAGATATATTATGTTTCAATTAGAATATATTCCTTGGGTTGTTTTGGTGAGGTCAGGGAGGGATGTGGTTGGTTTTAAGATACTAATTATGGGTTTTTCTGCAAATTGGTAGACAAGTGGGATGTTGGTGAGAAAAGGCAACAACTTACCTCACAATCGTTAGATGTAGATCTAATGGTCAGAAACGATGGATGGCAGACACACCAGCATCACCAACTTAGTCTTGTGTAGGAGTACTAGCAAGATCCGTGCATTGCACAGAACATCAAGATGCATTTTTTTAAAACACTTGTTGTGATTGACCCTTGCGGGAGTAATCCCATGTATAAAAACTAATGATATCTCGAGAAATATGAGATAAGGTGAAGAGGAGTGGGGTGTGGTGGTGGTTGGTGGTCGGACTGAGCGGAGGCATGGGGATTGACGACACCGGCAGCGGCCACCAGGCCAGTTTGTTCCAGAGGCTTCCTTTATTAATTGCTCAACAATGAGGTTTGTTGGAGAAAAGGATGAGCGAGGGAAGGCCTTGTCTGCAAATGTGGAGAGGGGTGCAGGTATCTTTTAGTTTAATTTCCATCCGTCGGATATAGATCGGCCGGTCTATATTGCAAGATGGCACACGTACCATCATCACCAACTCGGTTTTTTATAAGAGAAGAAATATAAGTATGGAGATATAAACGTATTATCGATACTTGCTTCCGTAAACTAGCATCTACATTCTATTCAACGCCTCGACATGTGGGGCCTTAGCACAATGACTTCTCGACTGTGTAAAACGAAGATTTTCCCGTCGCCGACAAGGAGGGGGTGACGGCGACGCGCTTTTTGGCTTGCTCTAGTCCTAGTAGTCATACTAGGTGGTCTAAGCACGTGTAGATTTATTCCTTTTCACGTCTCGTGTTCGCCGTATTGCCACGACTGTTCATGAATAGACGGTAAGTTATTCACGGGGAAACCCTTGTTGAGCGTGTTTGCGAGAGAGAGAGAGAGAGAGAGAGAGAGAGAGAGAGAGAGTGTGTGTGTGTGATATGTTAGAGATTGAGGCAATGATAACAGATTCTTTGTGTCTATGTGTGTGGAGGATAGAGAGAGACATGTAGGGGATTTGTGTTGTGTAACGTGGAGACACATATACATAATTAGAGAGTGAGCGTGTGAGATACACATGCGGACATGAGGAAAGATGAGGATCCAGGTAAATGGGTGTTTGTGCGTGTTTGTGTGTGTTTGTGCACGCGTTTGTGTGTGAGAGGTAGAGAGTGTATGTGGAGTAGAGAGACCACTGATGATGTAAACCTAGTATAAGGGAAGGGGGGATGGTGTGACATGTGTAGTAGCGAGAAAGCATGGGTGCAGGCGGGGGGAGCAGACTATTTGGAAGAGACATCGAGTGTGTGTGGGGGAGAGGGGTGTGAGAGCGAGAGAAAGAGAGAGCTAGCGACGGAGAGAGAGAGAGAGTGAGAGGAAGAGAGGGGGCGAGAGGGGTCGTTTGTGTCCATAAATGGCATATAGATAGGGAGACAATCTTGATGTTGTCCGAAATTGGCCTATGAACAGAGACGAAAGGGAAGCAAGTCATCGTGTGTGTGATAGGGACTTCATGAGAGATCTAGAATAGATGGTGTAGAGAACAATGTGCGAAATCGAGAACGATTATACATTAGGGAGCTATGCAAAGAGTCACGACATATATGTATACGGGGAAAGAGCTGGGGCGAGTCCGCATGTGGGAGAGATAGAAAGAGGAGAGTGGTGCACAAGGAGACAAAGTGTGCTTGTTTGCAGTGGGGGTGGTGTGTGAGGTGAGTGCGCGAGAACCACATAACTAGGGAGATAGACGTTTGGGGGTGACGTTTTGTGTGTATGGGAAATATACACTCTACATAGTGCGTGTTCTTGGGTAAGAGAGATAGCGGGAGACCTAGAGAGTGAGGGAAGAGATGTGTGCATGCCCGAGAGACAAAGTGATAGAGACCTATGTTGGGGTCCAGACTTTACAAGAGAGAGGGGTGTTAATGTGCTCGTGTGTTGGTGTTTGGGGGAGAGAACGACTTCTCTCTCTCTCTCTGTGTGTGTGTGTGTGTGTGCATGTGGTGGGGAGGGGGTTGACTTTAGATAAAGAGTGAGGTGTCTATATTTGAGGGACTTTAGCGTAATTGAGATATTGTGCACTCATGGTTGGTCAATTTGTTTCACAGTTTGTACTATGAGATAACGATACTTTTGAACATGCGTGATATACCTTGATGTACCAGAATTACAAACCTAAGATTGGAATTTGGAATTCGACTCCATCATTAGCTTTTGTAATTCATTTAAACGGAGGTACTTTTTTAAGCCGGGATTTCGTGATTTCAAATTCATATATCAAACCTAGAGATATACACATGCGGGCATGTTCAAACTTTATAATCATCCACTTTATTCATACACATACACATTTTTGCTTTTGTCATCATATTTAGGATAAACACATTTGGAATTTCATTTGAATTGGACCGTATGATGGTATTTGCTTGTAGTAGCTCAATGATCCATATTTGAATTGAATGGACAATCTAAGTTTCGAGTTGGAGACATTGATTTTCAAAACTTGCACATTTTTTGCGTGCAAAACAAACAAATTGTTGGCCATGATATCATAGTCGGCCGTATGAGAGCAGAATACTTATAATTTTAGGCGCCAAAAGCTTTCAAACGTCCCGCTCACATCGAAATATCACGCGCCCAAAAGTTTAGCCCTGCTATATTCCTGTTTTACCCCTGCCACATGAACAGAAAAGGGCTGCTTTGGTAACTCCATTGTTTTCCCCTCTTTGCCCCCAACATTCTTCCCCAGAGCCCCTCCACTTCCCCTCCCTGACCCCCCCCAACCACGGCAAGCCGCCGAATCTAGTCCTCCGCCGCAGCGGTGGACCTCACACCCCGCCGGATCTACCTTCCGCACCTTGGAACCCCCAACTGCCAACTCACCACTTCACCGGAGCCGCTTCAGCGACTGGATTGTCCACCGCTCCAGATCTCCTTGACCGCCATCATGGTCCACCGCATCAGATCTGCTTAACCGGCGCCCTCGTCCACCACAGCGTAGGCCCTTCCCTGACTCCCTCGTCCGCCCCTTCGCTGGCCCTTCATACAAGCCCTCGTCCGCCGCAACAGATCCGCCTCACCGAAAGCACTGTACAACGCGCCCGCCGAAGCCTTCCTCCACTGCACCAGACCCACTCGACGGACGCCATATTCAACTCCACTGGCCCTGCTTTACCGACGCCGCAGCCTCATCAGGTTATTTCGATTTGTACTCCTTTCGGTTTTTATCTTTATCATGCAACTGTTCACTTACCACAGATGAGCTTTCTTGTATGTCGATAGGCGCTGCAACCGTAGCACCGGAGCTGCTTCAGCGACGGCGACAGCCGGCCCAAACTCAACCGCAACACGAGCACCATCGACGATCCTTAGCTATCAAGTATGACAATGATACCCATACACCGCCGAGAATCAGGTACTATTATCCAACGACTGGCGCCTACGTTCACTTTTCTAGCATAAGCAGCGCACCTTTGAATTTCTTCAGGGCATCATTCAATTTTTCATGAGACGCGTTATTCTGCTTGCACCTGTAGGGCCATACTTCTGGCAGTGAACATGTTACATGTGCTAAATTACATACCAGTGCACATATAGTTAATATGCTTTAGTTTTGTTCTGATGCCACCTGTTGGTTCCACCAGACTGCTTAATGTTCTCTATGCTTAATTACACATCAGCAAACTAGCATGTGGTTCCGCTGATTTTTGTTCGTTTTACCCTACATTTTCTGATGCTAGCTATTACATCACTGCTCCGAGCCTCTCTTCATTACTTGTTTGTGTGTTCTTGATCTTCCCAAGTTGCATGACTAATTTGATGCTTCTATTAATTATGGAGCTGCCAACCCCATCAAGCAAAATATTTGTTCTTTTGGGGCTGGCACCTCGAACAAGCATAAAAATATAGGGAAGCAGATATACTCCCTCCGATTCTATTTACTCTGCGCATAACTCTTGACCCGCATACCAAGGAGGGCACTGGTTTAATTTTTCTGGACTAATTTCCAATTAATTAGGGCAGAGACGGATGGGGCGGGGCACAAAAGGAAACCAGCGCTAGGAATTGGCAACGCGCAGACTAATACGAGAAAACTGAGAAAAAGTTATACACAAAGTAAAAAGAATCGGAGGGAGTATTGTCGTGTATGCACACACCCTTCTTTCATTAGTTTAGATGAACCATTGCTGATCAATTCGGACCAGTTCATGCGATTAAAATTAATTTTACCTAAATAGATGGTGCAGAATAAACTACAACAACTAGATTTGCAACCACGGGATGCTGACGATATCTTCAAAGAACATTGCAACAGCAGCTAGGCTTCACAGCAACATATGGTAAGCCAGTGTGTTTTAGTACATGTGAAATGTAATGCGACTGGGCTGCTTTCTTGGCTTGTTCCCTCAACGTGTAATCCTACCGAATTACAAATAGTTCAGTTGTCTGCTTTGTTGTATTGCTTGATTTGAATGCTTATTTGTTGTTACGCTATACCTGAGTTGGCCAATATGTCAGCAGTGCCTGCTGTACTATCGTAAAGAAATGCATGCCTATTTCATTTGAGTCCTTAACTTTTCCTCTCAACTTCATCACAAGACTGTCTTCGTAGTTTATATGAGGCCACACTGTTAAGTGCTTTCTCAGATTATTTCAACTGCTTAGATGCCTTGGCAACTTAAATATAGCGGCTGTACACTCCCTTTCAACTAGGGATGTCAACTGGGTCCGGTTTAATCCTGATTAAAGTCCACTAGTGGTATGATAGTTCAAAAGAGTTTTTGTTTTTTTGACGAAAATGAACTAGGGAGGTAGAAAAAACTAACTAGATGGGACTAGCGGATTTCGTTTATTTGCCACTTACATCCCTAGTTTCATCTTACCATTTTAATTTCTTTTCGGCTGATGCTGCTTCGAACCATTTAAATATAGTTTGCCATGCTCGGCAATAATTCGTTCGTCGTTTACCATGTAAGCTTACTGCCTGGATCATACGATAACTATCTCTTACTGATGTCCAGCGGAAACCTTTCAGGATGCCGTTCACACTAGGACACAATGTACAACCCCAGAATCTATTTGTGGAAGAAGTGCGCTATCCATGTTACCAGATGGTAGCAGTTCAGAGGCAACACCGCCGGAGAGCAGTCCGAGCACAGATATTATAGTGCTAGAGGCTCTACTAGAGGCAGAAAGAGATGGTGTGGCTGCCATGAATGAGGTAATCTTTATCTTGAGGCTGGAAATTACGGAATTAGCGGCACGCATTATGCAAGCAACCCAAGAATTGGAGGAAGTAAGAATGTTGCATTTGAAGATGGAGGAGGTCTTGCTGTTTCTGCTATCTGAAGCCCAAGATAATCCCAGTTCTTCTTTAGATACCAGTTGAAATTTTCATTAGATTATTGTACTTGCATGTTGTGTCATGTCTCTGAATGGATTATGTTGCAAGACCCCCTATGTTGTCCATGTGTTGTAATGATCTGAATTTTTTAGGTGAGGTAATCCTCAGTACTTGTATGATTGACATAAGGTGAACTGTTTTTCGTGTGAGCATATTGTATTGGATGAAATAACTGTTTGACTCAGAGTGTATCCAACCTACTGAATTCGAAGATCACAACATTTCTAAATCATAATCATATATAAAGGTGGAATACATATTTGTTGTGGTTTTGAAGAAATAAATAACAAAACGTATAATTATCTGTGGATATTCGTAAACGAATACAAATTGGTTATGAATTTAGTTTGCCAGGTCCCAGGGCAAACGTGAATGCTAATTCTCCCAAGTTTTGAACGAAGCGGCTAAAAACCCACTATAATTTGTGGGCTTCCCGAAGCAAGTGTTTGCGAGATGGAAATTATTGTCTACCCCTGACACTTGACATCCTTATCGACAGGATTTACACTGCTGTCGATAGGGGTAGACTAGTAACTTCAATCAGACATGACACGACGGCCTCTAATCCCATTCAGACACGGTGGGCGCCAAACGTGGGCGGCAAAACACATTTGATTCAAGCTCATCTGAAAGGCATGTGTCTCTTCCTCCATTTCCCCATTCATACACGGTGGGCGGCAAAACAAACTCTTCTCGTCCGAAATCGATGTAGGCTTATATTTTAAATAGGGGCAGATGTGTAACTTCCATCAGACGTGACACAACCGCCCTACCTGTCAGCCCCGTTCATACACCATGGGCGCCAACCGTGGGCGGAAAAACACCCTCTCCTCGCCCGAAATAGTTATCGGCAAATATTTGGGAGATGCAAGATTACCGTCCTATCCCCAAATGACGCGATGTCCGAAATTTTAAACGGGGGATAAGTTCGTAACTTTCCCCCATTTCGGAGAAGCGCGTCCCAAAGTTTGAGATCCCCCTCCCCTCCATTTCCCCATTCATACACCGTCGGCGGCACGACAACCTCCGCACTGCGGCCAGCCTCCTCCGTCCGCCACCCCATCCTCCACCTTGACGGAGCCGCTACCCCTACCGCGTCGTCCACTGCAAGAGATGGACGTCTCTCATCCATGGTGCTGGACCAGGATCCTTTCATCGCCTCCTCTCGCTTCATCGGCGCCGTCGTCCACCTTGCCGTTGCCGCTCCTACGACCGCCTCGTCCACGGCAACAGGATATATCCCCCGACCCGGCCGCCTGCCGTCTAAAGTCTTCTTCCCCGCCGCCGACAGCCATCGCACCCGCAGCACCCTCAACGTATCAGCATAGGCCTACACGGCGTCGCAAGAGAGCTGGTACTCTTCCATATGTGCTTAAGTTATTGATCTCACCTGGAAAATAGATCGTAATTTGTTTACTGTAATTTTCTTGTCCGTACCAAATCGTAGTGGCTAGCTGAAAGCAAACATTGGTTGCGAAGTAGCTTTGTCCGGTTTGCACCTTCAGATCCGCCATGGCACGAGCACTATACTCGTAAAGCTTATGGTTTCCCCCTTCATATTCACTACCATCATCGTAGGTGCTTCGTGCCGTGCTAGCACTGCTCCTCAAGACCTCAACCCAAAGCTTACGTGTTGAAATACGAATCTGATATGATGCTAATATCACTAAAATAGAGAACGTTTAATTGGTCACCTAATGTTCCTATATTCGTTTCGAAAAGCATGTGCACCACCCACTGGTCCAGCTAGTTCCACTTTCCTGAATTTTCTCTTGATGCTTAGGGTTTTCCCCTTTTATATACTCTACTATGATCTGCGTAGGTGCTTTCTGTCGTACTAGCATTACTCCACCCTTGAAGCTAAACAACACAACACTCAAAATTCGAAAGCTTAGTTGTTCAAATATGATTGTGATATGATACTGATATTAGTTAACCGACACATTTAATTGGTTAGCTAAAGGTCCCACTTGAGTTTCCAAATGCATGTCGCGACATATAGAGAGACGTCATAATTGCATTTCTTTGTCACTTGTTGACCGTACTTTCTTGTCCATACCAAATCTTAGTTGTTATTTCAAAGCAAACATCAGTTGCTAACTACCCTTTGCGCGGTTTGCAGCTTCAGATCTGCCATCCCACTGCCATGGTCAACACTGTACTCATCATGCTTATGTTTTCCCCATTTTATGATGACCACAATCAGCCTACGTGGTTCGTGTCGTAATAGCACTGCTCCACCCATCGAGCTAAACAAGCTTAGTTGTACAAATTCATATCTGATATTATTGCTGATATTAGTAAAACTGGGAGATGTTTAATTGGTTAGCTAAATGTTCCTACTTTAGTTTCGAAATGCATGTGAGCCACATATGGAGAGACCGGAAATAATAGTATTTCTCTGTGCGCTCTGGTTCATCATGGGTGGCCAACCGACATTGTATTAAAAGACTTGTAATATCTTCAATCTGCTTGCTCTTCTGCTCTTCTTTAAGATGATACTCTTCTCTTGCGGTCGACTGGTCAGGTCGAGTTGTTCTCCCTTAGTATATTTTGAATCTGTCAGGTCAGTTTGACTTGTTCTTCTTTACTATATGTTGAAGCTATCATCTGCGAAGTGTCATCACTTTTGGAGCTCTCATATTTTGAGTAGTAGGCCACATTATATTAATGCACACAACAAATTACAGCATGCATGGCATCTTTTAAAAGAATTGCAGAGATAGCACAAAGGGTTTTACAGGGAGGTAGTATTGGATTAGAATCACTTCTGCATTACAAAGAAAATCTCACTTGTTTTTATGTTTTCATGCATGTCAGATATTGAACATTATCAAAATGAATATGAGAATGGGCACACGAGAGGAATATTGCGGAACGATCCACTGGCTATCAAACTTGGCATGGTGGAGGATGGCCTATCTTATTCACCCATCAAGGTGCTTGCTCTAACTTTGCAAAGTTGTATTGGTCGCACATATTTTGCATCTGACCTCTTGCATTACTTCTACTTTGTTACACTATCTGCTTAGTTTAAGCATCATATATGAGTATATGCCATACCTATCCATTTTCTGTACCTATTCCATGTGTCGTCACACTATGTTTTCCAGTCAGATGTTGTTCTTTCGTAATAGGTGTCCAAAAGGAATAGGGTGAGTGCAGGTCGTCAAGGAGTACAAACTAGGTATTTGGAAAAGGTAGTGATACCTGTTAAATCAGATAGATCAGCAGCCACAGAAAACACAGGCCCAACTGTACCACACTTTACCCCTACTCCAGTGGCCAAACCCCTATTAGAACTGCTGGGAGCCTAGCGTTAGGTACTGTCTATGATATCAATTCAAAATTTGAACTCCTAAATTTCTGCTTGTGCCTTACCTTCTTTCTTGTATGAAAACTAATTTCAGATGAATCTCCTTGCTCAAAGGATCATACGATCTCAAAACAATAATGGGCTCTGCAGTGCTCTTGTCAGTACCTCTCTCCCTTTTGCCTTGTGACGCTGTACTTAATTAATTGCTATTTGATTATGTATCATCAGTCTGCACCTGAGCTTCATTATCCTCTGTTTCTTCCAATATTATTTGATCTATATTTACTCTTTGCAAAATGTAGAATAATGGCAACGCTTATAAAGGATTTTCTTTGGGGAATTTATTGAATTATCCTTCCATCAACATGGAGAAGGGCTTTGTCCAGCTCGTGTTAACATGTAATGTAAGTTCATCCTTCTCAAGTCTTCAAACTTTGTTCTAGTATAGATTAGGATAGGCATCATTTCCTGCACTGCTGTTTGCTTTGCTGTTTACATCTGATTGGATGTTTGCAACAACTACCAGTTTCAAATTGTAGTTGTAAAAACATGTTTCTTATGCAGAACAGATCCACTTATTTGCTTATATAATTGTGAAACCTGTTACGTGTCTCCTTGTTTCTCTTTCAGACTCGTATCTCTTACGCCAGGCAGAACTTTAGGGAAGATAGTGAGCCAAACCATTTTGAGGACAGCAAGATGACCCCAAGGTCCTGTCTTGATGAAGACAGTGAGTTGAAGCTACTCACCAGCAGGTGTGAGACAACCTCTGTGCAGTCGCTGCCTCAATCAGTTTGACTTCTTTAGTCTCAACTTAAAGCGGAAAGGCTTGCTTCAGCTCAGCTCCGACTTGAAGTCAAAGATGCAATGAAGATGTCAGAGGACTGCCGTGCGCACCATCATGCCTTAAATCTAGTGTTGATGCATCTATCGTTGACACAACTGAGGTCTACTCAGCTTCTTCAGCTGTTTGGGGGGGGGCGACCTGGCCAGGCCTAGTGCCTTCTGAAATGCTCTCAGTTTTGTATATTCTTTTGTCGGCGCGTTTATTTGCACTGGTGGCGAACTTTGATGCCCAGTGGATGTAATATGTGTGATAGCCATGATAGCCTAGCGTAAGTTGCTTGCTTATTTATTTCCTTGTTGTCTTTTTTATTTGTTTGCTTCTAGTCATTGCAGTTCTTTTTCCGCGGTTTGCTAGTGGCTGCATTAACCTATTTTTTAAAACTAGGCCACAATAACCATGGGCTAATATTTACTGTAGTGACACTGGGCCTCCTACGGGCCGTAGAAACAATGGGCCTTCTACGGGCCATAGAAACAATGGGCCTTCTACGGGGCGTAGAAATAATGGGCCTTCTACGGGTCGTAGAAACAATGGGCCTTCTACGGGCCGTATCATCAATGGGCCTTATACGGGCAGTATGATCGATGGCCAAACATGGGCCAATAACAGGCCGCATTATGGCCGTAAACGGGCTAGAGTTGGAATCATTCGTTCATGGGCCGACCATAACGGGCCATCGTTAATAGGCTGTATTTGATGACGCTATGAAAATGGCCCAACATATTAACGGATCACAAACGGGCCGACTGTAACCACGGGCTGAATTTGGCCCACAAGCAGAAAATGACAGTAACGGGCCGTAAGTAAACGAATGCTGGAAATGAGCCCAAGAATAAATGGGCTCTGAGAAGGCCGAAAGATAACATGGGCTGGAAACGGCCCAACGGAATAACGGGCCGTTAATGGGTATAAAGTGATACACTGTTCATCACGGGCCAGTTTCACCACGGGCCGTTAATGGGTGTAAAGTGATACACTGTTCATTACGGGCTAGTTTCACCACGGGCCGTTAGTAGGCCAAGAGTTACATAGGGCCTCATATGGGCTGAAAGACGTCATGGGCCATACATGGGCCAGAAATGAAAACGGGCTAGAATCATATTGGATGGCCCAGATGACGCTATTAGGCCTAATTCGGATAGGGCGTACCGGGCCTTGGGTTAGCGGGATGTGAATGGGCTATATTCGAACAGGCCGTTAACAGGCTTTCCATGGGCCGGCCCGCCAGCTTTTGACCAAGTCAAACGGGCCGGCCTTTACACAGGAATGGGCCTCTGTTGGGCCGTGCCACGTGTTGACGTATCATAGGCGCCTATCTGACCCACTGACGAGCTGACACGTGTTTCGTCCGGCCAATAAGAATTTTACACGTGGAAATTTCCCATTGGTCGGGGCTGTTAACGGGTTATCGGATCCAAAACCTGACCCGATAGCTTAACGGCGTTCCGTTATGGTGGATGCCACGTGTCGGTCACCCTTGACGAAAGCACTTCTGTGACGCGCGATTTATCGTCATGGAAGTGGACACTTCCGTGATGATAATTTTGGTAATGTCATGGAACACTTCTATGACAGCACATGTATGACTATCTTGATTCTGTCATAAATTTGTCATGGATGTACATGCATGACAAAAAAAGCGACCTACTGTGACAAACACGTATCATCATGGAAGTGTATTTTTTTGTAGTGCGAAGACGAGCTCAGCTGAGAAGGGCTAAGATCCGAACTACAAGATAAACGTTTCGGTTATTTTCCTCAGGGATGAGGTAGTTTATCTTCACTATTAAGTACTTTTTGATTACTTACAGCTCGTTAGAGGGCTGATCCCCGCGCGGACTTTGTGCGGCAAGAGCACCCTCCAAGGCAGGACCCTCTGGTGGAGATTTCTTCTCCCGTTTGGAAACCTTGGTTTCCGGATCTTCAGAGCCAGTCCTCTTCCTTCACCGGGGCGAGAGAATGTCAGATTCCTCCCCTCGGTTATCCTCCCTCACGGAGGCGCTCGTTCCCTCGGTTGGAATAGGTAGCGGTGGAGGCCCGCTTTCGCCCTCTTTATTCCCCCCTTCGTCTTCCTTTAAGGGCACCGGGCAAGGTGCTGGCTCCAGCATCTTTTCCAGCACCGGATTGTCCAAGCCTTCAGGAAGGGGGGCCGAACACCGGATCATCTTCGCCTTTGTTATCCAGTCCTGGTCAAAGAGCTATTCTTCAGAACGATGTCATGATAAATAAAAGACAGTGTGTTCGGCTAGAGGATTACTTACTTGGGCCGCGGTGCGGTTGCTGCTCAGGCCCACGTCCTCGGTGGTGTCCAGACACTCCATTTGAGGTCCGAAGAACGATTTGTACATCTCCTTGTGCATCAGGCCGAGGAAATTATGAATAGCGCGCGGACCTTCCGGGTTGAATTCCCACAAGCGGAGGGACCGGCGTTTGCAAGGCTGGACTTGGCGAACCAGCATAACTTGCATTACCATTACTAGAGTGAAATCTCCCTCGAAGAGATCTCGAATGCGGCTCTGCAGTATGGGCACGTCCTTGGCTGGACCCCAGCTCAGCCCCCTGCTAATCCATGACATAAGTTGTGGTGGGGGGGCCCGAGCGAAAAGTGGGGGGAGCTACCCACTTGGCACTTCGGGGAGCCGTGACGTAGAACCACTCCCGTTGCCACAATCCGGACACCTCTAGATAGGAACCCTCCGGCCATGGAGCGCCAGCAATTTTGCTTATTAGAGCGCCTCCGCACGCTGTGTACTGCCCCTCAACCATCCTCGGCTTCACATCAAAGGTCTTGAGCTACAAACCGAAGTGAGGGGTAATGCGGAGGAAGGCCTCACAAACGACAATGAATGACGAGATGTGAAGGAGGGAATCCGGGGCTAGATCATGAAAATCTAGCCCGTAATAGAACATAAGACCCCTAAAAAAGGGATC
This sequence comes from Triticum urartu, assembly GCF_003073215.2. Lineage (NCBI taxonomy): Eukaryota > Viridiplantae > Streptophyta > Magnoliopsida > Poales > Poaceae > Triticum > Triticum urartu. Next base: position 54,548,763 of record NC_053023.1, read on the forward strand.
TAGAGCGAGGCCTAGTCCTCGGAGGAAGTGGGAGACGAACACAACGCTCTCGTTGGGTTCGGGAGTAGGGATAACCTGCCCTCGGGTGGGCAGCCTATGCAAAATTTCGGCGGTCAGGTATCTGGCCTCCCTCAACTTCTTGATGTCCTCCTCCGTGACGGAGGAAGGCATCCGCCGGCCCTAAAGTCTCGATCCGAACATGATTGAAGGTCCGAAGCACCTGACCTAGGCTTTGGGTGTTAGAACTCGAGGCGGGGGAAGGATTCGATTGAGCACAGGAGGGAAAAAGTAAAAGCCTTGTCCCTTTATAAAGAGGGTGAATATCAAGCGTCCTCCTAGTAGCCGTTTGGGACTTGCCTAAAATCTAGGAGTCCTAGGCACGGTTGGGTTACCCACGACCGTATTGATGAGAATCTCGTAATAAGGGGAACACGATCTCTGCTTTTGACAAGACGTGTCAAGAAACCGCCTCGCGTTATGTGTGGAGCTGCTTAAGGAAAAACGGTTCGAATAATTACCGGGCCATGGTGTGATGTCATGCTACCAAAACGTGTCAGTAGATTAGATTTGTGAAAATATTATTCTCTCTACGGTGGTATGTGGAACTTATCTTTCAGGGTCGGACACTGTCCTCGTATTCAAGCTCTTCTGTGGTGTATTCGGAGGAGGAACCCACCTTGCAATGCCGAAGACAATACTGTGCACCGGACTCATCGTCATTGAAGCCTGGTTCAGGGGCTACTGAGGGAGTCCTGTATTAGGGGGTCTCCGGACAGCCGAACTATATCCTTTGGCCGGACTGTTGGACTATGAAGATACAAGATTGAAGACTTCGTCCCGTGTCCGGATAGGACTCTCCTTGGCGTGGAAGGCAAGTTAGGCGATACGGATATGGATATCTCCTCCTTTGTAACCGACCTTGTGTAACCCTAGCCCCCTCCGGTGTCTATATAAACCGGAGGGTTTTAGTCCATAGAACAACATACAATCATACCATAGGCTAGCTTCTAGGGTTTAGCCTCTCCGATCTCGTGGTAGATCAACTCTTGTAATACTCATATCATCAAGAATAAATCAAGCAGGACGTAGGGTTTTACCTCCATCAAGAGGGCCCGAACCTGGGTAAAACATCATGTCCCCTGCCTCCTGTTACCATCCGTCTTAGACGCACAGTTCGGGACCCCCTACCCGAGATCCGCCGGTTTTGACACCGACACCCCCCCCTCTAGACACCTCTTCTAGATCCTTTCATCATCACACTTCTTTTTACTTACAACTCAAGAATTACAACTCAATACTTAGAACAAAATATGACTCTATGTGAATGCCTCCGGCGGTGTACCGGGATATGCAATGAATCAAGAGTGACATGTATGAAAAAATTATGAACGGTGGCTTTGCCACAAATACAATGTCAACTACATGATCATGCAAAGCAATATGACAATGATGAAGCGTGTCATAGCAAACAGAACGGTGGAAAGTTGCATGGCAATATTATCTCGGAATGGCTATGGAAATGCCATAATAGGTAGGTATGGTGGCTGTTTTGAGGAAGGTATATGGTGGGTTTATGGTACCAGCGAAAGTTACGCGGTACTAGAGAGGCTAGCAATTGTGGAAGGGTGAGGGTGCGTATAATCCATGGACTCAACATTAGTCATAAGGAACTCACATACTTATTGCAAAAATCTATTAGTTATCGAAACAAAGTACTACGCGCATGCTCCTAGAGGGATAGATTGGTAGGAAAAAACCATCGCTCGTCCCCGACCGCCACTCATAAGGAAGGCAATAAATAAATAAATAAAGGGACAATTCCATTTCTCCCCCTAACTTGAGCCACCACCTGGCATTTGCCCCTAATTTTCAGGTATGCTCAAAAATACCCCTCTTCCGTCAAGTCACCTTATAGAAATGCCCTTGCCATCCGGTCAAAGGGCTTTGACCGTGAATAGTAACATGGTGAACATTAAATTTGAAAAAATATCAAAAAAATATGAAATTTTGTCGGCTCGAAGATACTCAAGGGCGCAAGGTGCGTGCAAATTTTCAAGCTATTTGGACATTCCAGGAACTCGTGGGAAAGGAAAAAATGTAAATCTATACGCTGTGAACAGTAAATTAAAAAATAGCAAGAAAAATTTTAAAAGTATGAATTTTTCTGGCATCAAAGAGGCTTGGGTGCGCAAGGCGCTTGCAATTTTTTTGATCAAATGACATGCAAGGTGCTCTAGCAAAAAAACAAAATAGTGCATTTTTCAGAGTTTTTTTCTGCGCCAAATATAGTTTTTTTCTCCACAAGCTCCTACAGTGTCGAAACACAAAAAAAATTGCACGCACCTTGCGCACCCCAGCCTCTTTGATGCCAAATTTTTTCATATTTTTTTGAATTTTCTTACTTTTTTTGAATTTACTATTTACAACGTACATTTTAAAGTTTTTCCTTTGACACGAGCTCCTGGAATGTCCAAACTGTGCCAAAATTTGTATGCACCTTGCTCCCTTGAGTATCTTTGATCCCACAAAATTGCAGATTTTTTTTGATTTTTTTGCTATTTTTTCGAATTTACTGTTCACCATGTTACTGTTCATCGGACGGTCAAACCCCTTTGACCGGACGGTAACGGCAGAAAAGGGCATTTCTGTAAGGTGACTTAACGGAAGAGGGGTATTTTTGAGCATACCTGAAAATTAGGGGCAAATGCCAGGTGGTGCCTCAAGTTAGGGGGATAAATGGAATTGTCCCATAAATAAATCATGCTGCGACTTCATCACATAATGGTTCACCATACGTGCATGCTACGGGAATCACAAACTTCAACACAAGTATTTCTCAAATTCACAACTACTCAACTAGCATGACTCTAATATCACCATCTCCATATCTCAAAACAATCATCAAGTATCAAACTTCTCTTAGTATTCAATGCACTTATATGGAAGTTTTTATTATGCCTAAAAGAAAATTGCCATGTTGTTATAAAGGACTCTCAAAATAATATAAGTGAAGCATGAGAGATCAATTATTTCTATAAAATAGAACCACCGCCGTGCTCTAAAAGATATAAGTGAAGCACTAGAGCAAAAACTACATAGCTAAAAAGATATAAGTGAACCACCGCCATGCTCTAATAAATTCTAATTCATGTGTGTCTGTCTCAAAAGGTGTGTACAGCAAGGATGATTGTGGTAAACTAAAAATCAAAGACTCAAATCATACAAGACGCTCCAAGCAAAATACATATCATGTGATGAATAAAAATGTAGCTCCAAGTAAAGTTACCGATGAACGAAGACAAAAGAGGGGATGCCTTCCGGGGCATCCCCAAGCTTAGGCTTTTTGGTGTCCTTGTATTTTACCTTGGGGTGCCATGGACATCCCCAATCTTAGGCTCTTGACACTCCTTGTTCCATAATCCATCAAATCTTTACCCAAAACTTGAAAACTTCACAACACAAAACTTAACAAGAGAATCTCGTGAGCTCCGTTAGCGAAAGAAAACAAAACACTACTTCAAGGTACTGTAATGAAATCATTCTTTATTTATATTGGTGTTAAACCTACTGTATTCCAACTTCTCTATGGTTCATAAACTCTTTTACTAGCCATAGATTCACCAAAATAAGCAAACAACACACGAAAAACAGAATCTGTCAAAATCAGAACAGTCTGTAGTAATCTGTACCTAACGCAAACTTCTGGAACCCAAAAGTTCTAAAATAAATTGCTGGACATGAGGAATTTATCTATTAATCATATGCAAAAAGAATTAACTAAATATCACTCTCAAAAAAAAATGTCAGCAATTCTCGTGAGCGCTAAAGTTTCTGTTTTTTTACAGCGAGATCAAAAAGATTTTCCCCAAGTCTTCCCAACGGTTCTACTTGGCACAAACACTAATTAAACACAAAAAACACAACCAAAACAGAGTCTAGATAAATTTTTCATTACTAAACAGGAGCAAAAAGCAAGGAATAAAATTAAAATTGGGTTGCCTCCAAACAAGCGCTATCGTTTAACGCCCCTAGCTAGGCATAAGATTTCAACGATGCTCACATGAAAGACAAGAATTGAAGCACAAAGAGAGCATCATAAAACACATGAAAAACACATCTAAGTCTAACATACTTCCTATGCATAGGCATCTTATAGGCAAACAAATTATCAAGGCAAGCAAAAACTAGCATATGCAAGGAAGCGGAAAGAAACAATAGCAATGTCAACATAACGAGAGGTAATTTAGTAACATGAAAATTTCTACCACCATATTTTCCTCTCTCATAATAATTACATGTAGGATCATAAGAAAATTCAACAATATAGCTATCACAAAACATATTATTAACACGATCCACATGTATGCAAAGTTGACACTCTTCCAAAACAGTGGGATTAACATTAACTAAAGTCATGACCTCTCCAAACCCACTTTTATCAAAAACTTCATAAGATTGAACATTCTCCAAATATGTGGGATCTAAAGTTGACACTCTTCCAAACCCACTTTCAATAATATTGCAAACACTATTATCAATCTCATATTCATCACGGGGCTTAAATAAATTTTCAAGATCAAAAGAAGAATCACCCCAATCATGATCATTGCAACAAGTAGTAGACATAGCAAAACTAGCATCCCCAAGCTTAGGGTTTTGCATATCATTAACACAATTGACATTAAGAGAATTTATAATAACATCAATGCAATCATGCTTTTCATCGAAGGAACTATCAAGTATGGGTGCAAGAGCAACGATCTCATCTTTAACATAAGGAACTATAGCAAACTCATCTTCAGAAATATTGGTATCATGGCCACAAGAATAGCAAGCATCATGTTCATCAAGGGTTATTTCAATCAAATCATCGGAATCATAATTATCTATAGATTCATGCATATCATTATTTTCTTCCGAAGAAACGGTCATTCTTTCAATAAATTCTTTGACATACACATTATGAGCATAGTTTTCATAGCAATATTTAAGTATGTCCAAATTTTCAGATTCGTAGAGAGTAATATCATACTTTTCAAACAAAGAAGCAACTTCATAAGCACCCTTAAAAGCAACAAAGTCTTCAATTTGTTCGATATCGTAGTAACTGTAAACACCCTTTGCATAAGAAGATAATATTTCATTATCATTAAACTCACATAGGTAGGGGAGGTGTTTTTTAGGGTTCTTAGAGCAACAAGTAAGATCACAAATTTCACAAAGATTCCAAGCATAACATAGCAATCTGTTTATTTGATCCCATAAGAGTATCCCCTTTTCAGACAAACGGTGACGCACAAAATGAGCATGCTCATCTAAAGATTTCCCATCAACTAGGCTAGTTGGGGTTTCAGCACGAGCACATAAGGATCGAAGATGATCCAAGTAGAATACTTTAAGTGGATCCATATCAATAGATTCTTAGCAAGCAAAGATGCAAGCAAATAGAAGGCACATGGAAACACAAAGAAAGATACATACGGGAAGAAGGCGAACGGAAAAGAGAGCGAATAAAATGGGAAGGGTGAAGTGGGGGAGAGGAAAACGAGAGGCAAATGGCAAATAATGTAATGCGAAGGATAAGAGTTGTGATGGGTACTTGATATGTCTTGACTTGGCGTAGATCTCCCCGGCAACGGCGCCAGAAATCCTTCCTACTACCTCTTGAGCACTGCGTTGGTTTTCCCTTGAAGAGGAAAGGGTGGTGCAGTAAAGCAGCGTAAGTATTTCCCTCAGTTTTTGAGAACCAAGGTATCAATCCAGTAGGAGACCACGCGCGAGTCACCTTGTACCTACACAAACAAATAAGAACCTCGCAACCAACGCGATAAAGGGGTTGTCAATCCCTTCACGGCCACTTGCAAGAGTGAGATCTGATAGAGATGATAATAATAAGATAAATATTTTTGGTATTTTTATGATATAGATTGAAAGTAAAAGATAGCAAAATAAAGTAGATTGGAAACTTGTATGATGGAGAATAGACCCGGGGGCATAGGTTTCACTAGTGGCTTCTCTCAAGATAGCATAAGTATTACAGTGCGTGAACAAATTACTGTCGAGCAATTGATAGAAAAGCGAATAATTATGAGAATATCCAGGCATGATCATGTATATAGGCATCACGTCCGAGACAAGTAGACTGGAATGATTCTGCATCTACTACTATTACTCCACACATCGACCGCTATCCAGCATGCATCTAGAGTATTAAGTTCATAAGAACAGAGTAACGCCTTAAGCAAGATGACATGATATAGAGGGATAAACTCATGCAATATGATATAAACCCCATCTTTTTATCCTCGATGGCAACAATACAATACGTGTCGTTTCCCTTTGTCACTGGGATCGAGCACCGCGAGATTGAACCCAAAGCTAAGCACTTCTCCCAGTGCAAGAAAGATCAATCTAGTAGGCCAAACCAAAACTGATAATTCCAAGAGACTTGCAAAGATAAACCAATCATACATAAAAGAATTCATAGAAGATTCAAATATTGTTCATAGATAAACTTGATCATAAACCCACAATTCATCGGATCTCGACAAACACACCGCAAAACAACATTACATCGAATAGATCTCCAAGAGAATCGAGGAGAAATTTGTATTGAGATCCAAAGAGAGAGAAGAAGCCATCTAGCTACTAGCTATGGACCCAAAGGCTGAAGTAAACTACTCACGCATCGTCAGAGGGGCCATGGAGTTGATGTAGAGGCCCTCCATGATCAATGCCCCCTCCGGCGGAGCTCCGAAAAAGGCCCCAAGATGGGATCTCTTGGGTACAGAAGGTTGCGGCGGTGGAATTAGGTTTTCGTGGTGCTCCTGGATGTTTGCGGGGTATATGGATATATATATATAGGAGGAAGAAGTAGTTCAGTGGAGTAACGAGGCGCCCACGAGGGTGGAGGGCGCGCCCCCCTGCCTCGTGGCCTCCTCGATTGATTCTTGATCTCCACTCTAAGTCTCCTGGATCACGTTTGTTCCAAAAATAACGCTCCCGAAGGTTTCATTCCATTTGGACTCCGTTTGATATTCCTTTTCGGCGAAACTCTAAAATAGGCAAAAAAGCAGCAATTTGGGTTGGGCCTCCGGTTAATAGGTTAGTCCCAAAAATAATATAAAAGTGTAAAAATAAGTCCATTAACATCCAAAATAGATAATATAATAGCATGGAACAATCAAAAATTATAGATACGTTGGAGACGTATCAGGTACACCTTCTATCACAGATCTGAAGGCAAGATCTTTGTTGCTAAGAGTGGTTCCTTTCTAGAGAAGGAGTTTATCTCGAAAGAAGTGAGTGGAAGGAAAGTAGAACTTGAGGAGGTAATAGTACCTGCTCCCGAACTGGAAAGTAATTCATCACAGAAATCAGTTCCCGTGATTCCTACACCAATCAATGAGGAAGCTAATGATGATGATCATGAAACTGTAGATCAAGTTACTACCGAACCTCGTAGGTCAACCAGAGTAAGGTACCGCACCAGAGTGGTACGGTGATCCTGTTCTGAAGGTCATGTTACTTGACCATAACGAACCTACGAACTATGAGGAAGCGATGATGAGCCCAGATTCCGCAAAATGGCTTGAGGCCATGAAATCTGAGATAGGATCCATGTATGAAAACAAAAGTATGGACTTGGGTTGACTTGCCCGATGATCGGCAAGACATAGAGAATAAATGGATCTTCAAGAGGAAGACGGACGTTGATAGTAGTGTTACTATCTACATAGCTCGAATTGTCACAAAAATGTTTTCGATAAGTTCAAGATGTTGACTACAATGAGATTTTCTCACTCGTAGCGATGCTTAAGTTTGTCTGAATCATGTTAGAAATTGCCACATTTTATGAAATCTAGCAAATAGATGTCAAAACTGCATTCCTTAATAGATTTCTTAAAGAAGAGTTGTATATGATGCAACCAGAAGGTTTTGTCCATCCTAAAGGTGCTAACAAAATGTGCAAGCTCCAGCGATCCATCTATGGACTGGTGCAAGCATCTCGGAGTTGGAATATATGCTTTTTGATAAGGTGATTAAAGGATATGGTTTTATACAGACTTGTGGTGAAGCCTGTATTTACAAGAAAGTGAGTGGGAGCACCACAACCTTTCTGATAAGTATATGTGAATGACATATTATTGATCAGAAATGATGTAGAATTTTCTGGAAAGCATAAAGGAGTGTTTGAAAGGAGTGTTTCAAAGAAAGACCTCGATGAAGCTGCTTACATATTGAGCATCAAGATCTATAGAGATAGATCAAGATGCTTGATAAGTTTTTTCAATGAGTACATACCTTGAAAAGATTTTTGAAGTAGTTCAAAATGGAACAGTCAAAGAAAGAGTTCTTGCCTGTGTTGCAAGGTGTGACGTTGAGTAAAGACCCAAAACCCGACCACTGCAGAAAATAGAAAAAGAGAACGAAAAGTCATTCCCTATGCCTCAGTCGTAGGTTCTATAAAGTATGCTATGTTGTGTACCAGACCTATTGTGTACCTCACCATGAGTTTGGCGAAAGGGTACAACAGTGATCCAGGAGTGGATCACTGGACAACGGTCAAAATTATTCTTAGTGGAATAAATACATGTTTCTCGGTTATGGAGGTGACAAAAAGTTCGTCGTAAAGGGTTACATCGATGCAAGCTTTGACACTGACCCGGATGACTCTAAATCTCAATCTGGATACATATTGAAAGTGGGAGCGATTAGCTCAAGTAGTTCCGTGTAGAGCATTGTAGACATAGAAAATTTTCAAAATACTTACGGCTCTGAATGTGGCAGACCCGTTGACTAAATTTCTCTCACAAGCAAAACATGATCACTCTTTGGGTGTTAATCACATAGCAATGTGAACTGCATTATTGACTCTAGTAAACCCTTTGGGTATTAGTCACATGGACATGTGAACTAATCACATAAAGATGTGAACTATTGGTGTTAAATCACATGACGATGTGAACTAGATTATTGACTCTAGTGCAAGTGGGAGACTGAAGGAAATATGCCCTAGAGGCAATAATAAAGTTGTTATTTATATTTCCTTATATCATGATAAATGTTTATTATTCATGCTAGAATTTTATTAACCGGAAACTTGACACATGTGTGAATACATAGACAAAACAGAGTGTCCCTAGTATGCCTCTACTTGACTAGCTTGTTAATCAAAGATGGTTAAGTTTCCTAGCCATAGACATGTGTTGTCATTTGATGAACGGAATCACATCATTAGAGAATGATGTGATGGATAAGACCCATCTGTTAGCTTATCATAATGATCGTTTAGTTTTATTGCTATTGCTTTCTTCATGACTTATACATGTTCCTCTGACTATGAGATTATGCAAGTCCCGAATACCGGAGGAACACCTTGTGTGCTATCAAACGTCACAACGTAACTGGGTGATTATAAAGATGTTCTACATGTGTCTCCGATGGTGTTTGTTGAGTTGGCATAGATCGAGATTAGGATTTGTCACTCCGAGTATCGGAGAGGTATCTCTGGGCCCTCTCGGTAATGCACATCACTAAAAGCCTTGCAAGCAATGTGACTAATGAGTTAGTTGCGAGATGATGCATTACGGAACGAGTAAAGAGACTTGCCGGTAACGAGATTGAACTAGGTATTGAGATACCGACGATCAAATCTCGGGCAAGTAACATACTGATGACAAAGGGAACAACGTATGTTGTTATGCGGTTTGACCGATAAAGATCTTCGTAGAATATGTAGGAACCAATATGAGCATCCAGGTTCTGCTATTGGTTATTGACCGGAGATGTGTCTCAGTCATGTCTACATAGTTCTCGAACCCGTAGGGTCCGCACGCTTAACATTCGATGACGATCGGTATTATGAGTTTATGTGTTTTGATGTACCGAAGGTAGTTCGGAGCCCCGAATGTGATCACGGACATGACGATGAGTCTCAGAATGGTCGAGACATAAAGATCGATATATTGGAAGGCTATGTTTGGACACCGGAATGGTTCCGGATGAGTTCGGGCATTTTCCAGAGTATCGGGAGGTTACCGGAACCCCCCGGGGAGTCAATGGGCCTTAGTGGAAGAGAGGAGGAGGCGGCCAGGTGGAGGGCGCGCCCCCCCCCAATCCCAATCCGAATTGGGGTGGGGGCCGGCCCCCCTTTCCTTCTCTCCCTCTCCCTCTTCCTTCTTCTCCTACTCCAAATAGGGAAGGGGGAAACCTACTCCTATTGGGAGTAGGACTCCCCCCTTGGGCGCGCCATAGAGAGGGCCGGCCCTCCCCTCCTCCACTCCTTTATATACGGAGGAGGGGGGCACCCGATAGACACACAAGTTGACAGTTGTTTTAGCCGTGTGCGGTGCCCCCCTCCATAGATTTCCACCTCGGTCATATTGTTGTAGTGCTTAGGCGAAGCCCTACGTCGGTAACTTCATCATCACCGTCATCATGCTGTCGTGCTGACGAAACTCTCCCTCGGCCTTAGCTGGATCAAGAGTACGAGGGACGTCACCGAGCTGAACGTGTGCAGATCGCGGAGGTGCCGTGCGTTCGGTACTTGATCAGTTGGATCGCGAAGACGTTCGACTACATCAACCGCATTACTTAACACTTCTGCTTTCGGTCTACGAGGGTACGTGGACACACTCTCCCCGCTCGTTGCTATGCATCTCCTAAATAGATCTTGTGTGATCGTAGGAAACTTTTTGAAATACTGCGTTCCCCAACTTGAGCCCATTTCATCATATATATGAGCCCATTTCATCATTAGAGCACTAAATATGTTTTTTGAGTACAATAGAATATAGATATATGTAACCCTAAGTGTTCATATATATGAACCCTATGTGTTCATATATATGATCCCATTTCATCATTTGTTTATTTTGCTATATTTAGGGTTATTACGAATATATTTAGGTTTTTTTAGGCTTGATTGTCTTAGGCTAGATTGTTTTAGGGTTTTTTTAGGCTTGTGTGTTTTGGGTTGCATATGGGGGTCGTGCATGGTTTGATGTGAGGAAGAGAAACAAAAATGTAAGCAAGTGTGATGGTGAAGTGTCGTCATGCAGATTTGTTTGTTAAAATGAGGGTATTCGAAACAAGAACATATTGCAAAGCTCGGATGACTATAACATTGGATCGAGTGGCAAAAAATTATGAAGTCACATATATTGTGCTAGAACACAATCATTACCTTCAATTGCCACAAACTTGCCACTTGATGGCATCACAAAGGAAGATTTCCAAAGTACAAGCTTTTGAAATAGAAGCCGCTGATGATTCTGGAATCATGCCAAAAGCTGCACATGAGCTTACTTGTCATCAAGTTTAGTTTGGGAGAAGTACACAACTTAGTGAGAGCTTCAACAATTCATTGAAAAATCATTTGAAATCAGATTTTCATATTGTTCGGTTCTTGATGCATTTTGAGAGGACAGTGGAAGTAAAACTAAGAAAGGAATTGCAATCTGAATTTGATGCAAGGAAGAAGTTGCCAAGAATCAAGATGCACACACCTATCTTGGTGCTAGCAAGCAAAGAGTACACTCCAATTATTTTTGAAGCTTTCCAAAGCGAATATGAAAGATCAATGGCTGCATACACTGGAGCATTAGATGGACATAACAAGTTCGCAGTTGCTATTGGGAGTTTGCATGGTGATTTAAAATTCGAGGAGGAGCGCATAGTGATTGGTGATCCTCTAACCCAAACAGTTTCATGTAGTTGTGGAATGTTTAATAGGACGGGAATATTGTGGGGACATGGTCTCAAAGTGCTTGATTTGATGAATATAAAAGTATTGACAGCACATTATATCTTAAAGAGGTGGACTAGAGAAGCATGCAATGGAAGCATACACGATAGACAAGGAAGGAACGTGATAGAAAATCCAAACTTGGAAGGCCAACTTCGGTAGAAGGATTCGTCTCACAAATTTCACACTTTGGCATATAAAATAACCTACTCTCTATAATGTTGTTTGATGTTAGAAAATGCACTTGATTGCATTGGTCCACAACTAGAGGATAAACTCAATGCAACTACCAATGCGCTGTATAAGCCATGCAATGACAAAGAAAATGTTGACCCAAATATGCAACAAACAAATGAGGTTCTTAGTACTGCAAAACTCAAGAAAAAAGAGGTTCAATAAAAAAATTGAGGAGAAGACAAACTTGGCTTGATAAGTTACTCAAAAGGAAGTGCAAGCCAACTAAAGTTGCTCCATCCAAAAACCAAAGAGCAAAGGTATGTAGCAATATGTACATGATGTGTTGTTACCGTCCATTCCTAAACTTACTAGAAGTTTTATTGCAGCAACACAAGAAACATGATGGTGCATAGCCTCAAGCAGGAGTGGAGAAGGATGGGCGCAATAAAGGAGCAAATATGGAGTTTCAAGAGTGCAACAAGACAATGAGTTACATGCAGCTCTTGACCGCTACCCGTTATGATGAAAATCTGTTCTAGCATGTACAAGCTTTTAGATAGTATTTTGGGCGGTGTCAACTGTATTTTGGACAGGGTTGACTATAGTATTTTAGACTTGTGGGCTAACTATAGTCTTTTGTGGCCTATGTGTACTAGTAAAAGGGCCAACTCTATGTACTTGAATGATTATGTAAGAACAAATTTCAATGTCAAGTGCTTTAAAAATTAGTTTGTTCAGACCTGCAAAAGAATTTGTATTCTGTTCAACTTTCCGTTGTTGTTGTTGTGTTTTCCTGAACCTGTTAACTCATGGGCTAATACTAGCAAACTTCAACAAAAAAAGGAGTACGTCTGAACACTTCAATACAACCACCAGTGCACTGTATTTGTGTTAATTAACTGAACCGATGCAAGTTTGCTAGTATTGTGTTAACTGAACCGATGCTCTGCTCTCTTCTCTGCCTGAAGAAAGTGCACTCCGTTCTCTGTTGTTTTGTCCACTCATTCAGTTTCTTTTGACTGTGAACTGCTGCTGGCCACTGGATCAATTCCAACGGTATGGTAGGGGGCAAGGTACGCTGTGCCTTGGCCACAGCAGATCTCGGTCCATAAAGGTAGACCAAAAAATGGACTAAGACAACTAAATGTGATGTCAGCTGAATGGGACCAAACTATATCTCATCTAGATGAATTCTAAGCACTCTCATCAATATTTATACAACTTCGGTATTTTATATAATGGAAGCTAATGATTTTGACAAAATTGACAGAGAGAAATAATAAAGGATACATAGGGTATTACTCTCCTACGATTCTGTAAGTTCAGAATATATAAAACTGACGTGATCTCTTGTACTCTGCTTGCTAATAAATACATGACCAGGTGGCTCGAGAGGGGTGTGTCGAACCACCACGGAAAATTATCTGTGCTGAGGACTGGACGATCTCTCTAAGTTGCTTGACTGTTGCTTCTTGTGTATCCCTGTCCCTTGGAAAGAAGCCCCCTACAGGAGGAGGTATAGGGATCATTGCGTCACAGCCCTTGCATGGATATTCACCATCTGTCAGAAGAACCGTCTTCAGGTTTGGAGCTCGACCCATCACGGTACTTGCAAATAACAAGTGATGCTTCAGTAGGGGCCTAAAACCACCAAACTGAAACTCTTTCAATTGCCACTTCTGACAGCTCGTGAACCCAGGAATCTTCCATGAAGGTTCCACTCTCTGAGCACCACACCATCTTATTCTTGCTTCATCACCATCCAGGCATGGATGTTCAAACATCTGCATTCAACCACCAATACAAAAATTATAAGGGGTTATGGTAGGATGTTCAAACATCTGCATTCAACCACAGATGTACAATCATAAAGAGACTACGATGGTGTTTTGAGTCAGATAGACCTGTATACATTCCAACTAAAAGTTTAAAAGAATTGAGTAGAAGTACCTCAACATCAAATGTCTCAACAGATGGAGCAGCTTCGATGAGATTTAATGTCCATAACAGATCAAATTTTATAAAGATACCATGAATAAACAGCTTTCTTAGCTTGTTGAATGCAGTGCAGAGTTGTTTTCTTTCTGGTTGCATCCAGATCTGATGAACAAAACAAATAAAGAAAAAGATAAGTATACAATAATTGTGCATCTGTATATGTTATAAAGGCAAGTTATGCATGCACCAGGTTAGTCATTTGCCAAGTAATGGGATGCTTCCAGGCAATTATAAATCTCTACTATATACTTAATTAAAGAAGAAGAATGTTCCTCTTTCGTACAACCTTGAGTTCCCCCTCCGTCTCTTCGCTCTGATCTTTTTCCTCGTATATATGGTCTTTTCTCCGGTTTTTCTTGAAAACCATCTTAACTGTCCCACCTTTTATTGACTTACCAAGTAGAAATATGTCTTCTTTGGTAAACCAATAAATTCTTACCAAATAAAATCCTAAAATTTATTTAGGTAGGTAAATCACAGGCAAGATTTGATAAAACATTTACTTACACAATCACATTAATATGGGTTCACAGCAACATACAATAATATTTATATCCCACTGCAACGCACCGGAAATTATCTACTTATAAATAAAAGCAAATTACTTGGTCAAGGATGAACCAGCAAAGCTAAAACAATCCTAGTGATGGTCCAACATGAAGTTCATACTAATGCATAAGCACAATATAACAACAGATATCTGCTAAAATTACCTTTTCTCCTCGAAAGTTTAAGGTCATAGTGTGTATGTTTGTGGTACCATCTAGAACCTGGCTTAAACTAAAGTCTTGGTGATAGAGAGTTGCATCACATTTGAGGTACAATTCCTTGAGTGACGGGACAGAACCAAAACACAAGGGGGCCTCATGAAACAACCAAGCCTGCCAACGGACCCGCTCTAGTTTTGGAAGGCAGAGCACCTCAGCTCTTTTCAGTGACAAGTAGACTTCTAGAACTCTGAGATTCGAATGTGGCGCATTGATCTTCCATACAGATAAGTCCCCGGTGTCACAGTGGTCCAGACGAAGGTGCAGCAATTGCTTGCAACAATCAAACAGGAGGTGATTCATGTCGCGTTCGGCGAAGCGAACATTATGTAGATGAAGCCTTGTGAGGCAGCGAAGAACACTAGGGTACTCACTGAAAAATCCATCCACATCCCGAGCTTGCCGTAACATAACCTCGTTGTCGGAGTCCTTGACCTCCTTCTCAGTTAAAATGGCAAGTTCCAAATCTTTTAGCATCTCGCTGTCAATGGCATTGCTAACTAGCAGGCCAATGTCACGCGAGTAGTTGCCCATGAGATAAAGCTTGAGGCATAGTGTTGAGATGGTGTGTTCCCTGCGGGGCTGAGCCAAGAAGCTGCTAGTGGCTCTTGTCAGAGACGCCATTGCTTGATCAGTGTGTGCAGCCCCTGTACATGGGGCACTAAGGAAGTCCGTGACATGAAGTTTGAGATCAGGAAGTAGCCACGGCAAGTTTCTCCACCGCGTTGACAACACGCTAGTCCTTGCTGCCATGGCAAGGTCGACTCTCCCCAAGATAGAGATTAAAATGTCATCGGTCAACGCGCTGAGCCTATCTTCCTCGCCTTTCTGCAACAAGAATATATATCATCCATGGATACAGTCAGGTCAACATGCAAAGAATAGAAGGTTCTAAGCATAAGTAATCGTTGCATCATCTCTAGCAAGAACACTGCATTTTTTGTGATGTGTAAGATCATTTATTGGGAACTTCAGTATATAGGAGTAGGCAGAGCAGCTAGCAAAGAAGAACTTACATGGCGGCGCGCACTATCTGACTCCATGGATAATATCCTCCGAGTCCAGGGAGCCCTGAACAGCCCGCTCATCTTTTATGTAGGGAGCTCTGGTCTCTATTTATTCAGAGAGGACGAGATGATGACGATGCTCTAAATCGGTCCGACCAGAATCTGAAGTAGAGAATCTCCGACTTCTGTTAGATGAAACCGAATAATAACCTCCTCCCGAGTCCAGTATGCCTTCCAAAGCGCTCGTCTGTATTTTTCAGACACAAGAGGAGACAGAAGTCGAGAATCCCCGACTTTTCTCTCTCTCTCTCTCTCTCTATCTCTCTGAGATGAAACCGAATCGAACAGACAACAGCCTGACGACCGCGTTGACACAATGATTTACGCTGGAGAAGACGGACTATAATTTACGAGTATGTTCGACCGCGTGGTAAATCCACATCCACACGTTTGCTATTGCTGGTGGAGGAGGGGATTGCAGCCTGTAAAAAGGATCATCTCACGGCCTACAAAATCAACCACCCCGTCCGTCTTTCGAAATCCCTGTAAACGGACGCTCTTCCACTCGCAGAACAATTATTGTTCTGCTATTAACAACGGATCAAGAAAATCAGCTGCCTTGGATAGAGTTGGGGAGGTTAACGAGCCCCTGAAAATCGAGCCAATCAATCAGTCCGGCACATCAGACCCTGCCTAGGACGCGAGGAGAGAAAGAGGGCAGCAGCCAAGCGGCGGAGCGAGGGCCTCACCTTGTCCTTCTTCGAGGGCGGCGGCGTTCCGTCCGTGCCCGCTTCACGGCGGCTCGGGATAACCCTAGGCTATATCTGGCCATGGGCCGGGCTTGGGCCGGGCCTAAAAAAGCCCATGGCAGAAAACTGAGGCCCAGGCCCTCCCAGGCCCTATCATCGGGCCTACTTTTCAAGCCCAAGCCCGGCCCATCTGGTAAAAAGCCCTGAAAAGCCCTTAGGGCTTAGGGTCGTGGGCTGGGCCTATTCCTTAAAATGTCAATAGGATAAGCCCAAGCCCACCCAGGCCCTGCTAGTGGGCTTAAAACTCAGGCCCAAGCCCAGCCCATGATCAAGCCCATCGGGCCTAGGCCCTGGATTTTAGGGCCGGGCCTGGGTGGGCCGACAGGGCCGGGCCTGAGATGGCCAGGACTACCCTAGGCTAGGCGAGATGCCAACCGCCCACCGCAGAGCAGGAGTTGTATGTTTTCTTTTTCCTTGAGAAATAGCAGGAGTTGTATGTTTTTTTTTCCTTGAGAAATAGCAGGAGTTGTATAGTGCTATTGTCTTGGGCTACAACGGGCCTTCGTTTCGGACTGGATCATTTTTGGGCCAGCTGCGTTTGCGGCCCAGTTCAGCCTGGCTGAGTAAAAATAGGTTTTGGGTCAAGTTCCGCACTGGGTTCAGCCTCACTGAAGCGGCTACAGTAATCGGGCTGGTCCATTTCGTGCACAATTAAAGAAAAAGGAAGGGAAAAGGAGAGCATGAGGGATCGATCCCTGGAGCTATTGTTCGTGTTAAGTAAAGGGGGTGAGACCTACCATATGACATATGTGATAAGCAATAAAAACATTCAAAAAAAAAGGAGACGAGCATACTTGAAGTGAGTCAAGTCGGTTTTCTCCGGGTGTTTTTTCGTTTCTTTTCTTTTTTTTCTTCTCCTATCTTTTCATTTGTTTCTTTAGTTTTATTCATTTTATTTTTTCTTTGATTTATTTTGTTTCTTTTTCAGTTTTCATTTTTTTGTTTCCTTTCATTCTTTTGGTTACCATTCTGAATTTTTCGTTTATGTCATCAACATTTTTCTAATTCACATTTAACATTTTTGAATATAAATTTAATTTTCATAAAAACATGGTCAATATTTTTATACATATTTTCAACATTTTCCAAATACAAGACTTTTTTGTGTGTTAATAGTTTTTTGAAAACATTGTCAAAAAATTTCAATACACACTTCTAAACTTTTTCAAAATTTTTATTAACATTTTTCAAATATAATATTAACATATTCTAAAACGGTCAACATTTTTGATATGCAAATTGAACATTTTTCAAATTTTTGATTAACAGTTTTAATGCAATATTACCATTTTTTAACACATGGGCAACATTTTTTAAAACAAATTTAACATTTTTTTAATGCTTGATTAACCTGTTACAAATACTTGTTTAATATTTTTTCAAATGCTTGTTTAACATTTTTATATACATGATAAAAAATCATCATTTTTTAATACATGGTAAAGAAGTCCTATATAAATTTAAAATTTTTAAAATGCTTGATTAACATTTTTCAAAAACTTTTTCAACATTTTTTTAAATGCTTGATTAATATTTTTATATACATGATTAATTTTTTTGGGCTTTTTTTAATAGATGGTCAACGTTTTCTCTACACATGTTAACATTTTTCAAATGCTTGATTAACGTTTTTCAAATACATGTTCAACATTTATTCTAAATGCCTGATTAACATTTTTTAAATACAAGATCTTCTTTTCGGATACATGGTTTTTTATACATTTTTCATACACGTATAAACATTTTCTTTATACACATTTAACATTTTCTAATGCTTAGGTAATATTTTTTGTATTTTTTAAATTTTATAAATAATTAAATACATACATATATATATATATATATGTGTATATACATAATATAATATAAACAAATTAAAAAAAGCAAAAGCGAACACATAAAAAGTAAAAAGAAGAAGAAAAAAACGGCCTCTCACACGCCTGGGCTGGCCCAATTCGCCCTCCCATTCAGGGAGGGTTTTCCCTAGGTCTCGCAGAACGCAAGGTATATGGGCCCCGAGTTTGGTTCCCCGCGGGCGCCCCTATTTGTCGCCTTACGCGAGCGCAGGGCCGGCCGGTGAGGTTTTCATACATCGTAAATGCATTAATCCGAAAAACTAAAAACAGCGTAAATGCATTAATCTGGAAAACTAAAAACCCTGTTTCCAGGATTTGTTAAGTGATGCTGCTAGTAGCCATCCCAACTACTAATTGGTACGTCTTTTGGCAATAGATCAGGGTAACATGAACTATGTTGGCTGTAGAATATTCACTTCATGAACTATTTTTTCATCCATGCAAAGAATTTGTACTTTTCTTTATCTCTACATCTCTACAACTATTAAATAAGCAAACATATTTATCACTAAGTGCATCCAGATTAACGTACACAGAACAACCCAAATCAATGGGAGCCACACGATTAGCCCCTCTCATTTAGATCTAACCATCAACATAACAATCAACCCTCATCAATAGTGCGTTTAGTGATTTCAAAGAGCGGACGAAAAAAACTCCGCCAGCGGTGACCCCTACAATCACGCACGAAAAATAGAAACTGACCCCGATCAGATCACCCTCAAGGCCACAACCTGGCGCTGCAAGATCTTCCAATGGTGTGCGCCTCCTCCCACTCCTCACTTGATTCGTATTCGGCTCTTCGCCATCTAAGGTCTTCGAGGGGGACGCCATTGACTCCAGTGCTCCTCCGGTGGTGGTTGTGGGGTCGGCCGGAGAGGCGACGACGATGGGGAGCAGCGGCGCATCGGCAGCGGCAGCGGCTGCAGGGCAACGACGGACGAGTAGCGGCGCGAAGCAGGTGCAGGTGGCGGTTCCGGTCGAAAGGAGGCGGCAGGGGGGCTTAGGCGGGTGAAGGGAGCTCGTCCGTGAGTGTGGCGCGCAGAGGCTGTTGCTGCTAGCCCGCGGTGGTTGCCGTGGTGCAGCGCCGGCGGCACGACTGCAAGGGGAGCCGGCGGCGGCGCGCATGGCCGTGGGGTTAAGGTGAGCTGGTCGGGGCGCAGTGGGAGTAGTGCGACAGGGTCCAGGCCGTCTTCCTTTATGGAGATGAATTGTTGGGTCGACGCCACCAACACATGCTCGAGGCGAGGTCTGATAATTTCCTCTTCTCTCCTCTTCTTCTCCTCTTCCTTTTCTTCCTCTCCTCTTCTTCTCCTTTTTCCTCTTCTTATTTTCCTTTTTCCTCTCCTAAATATATAAAACTTTTCTAAAAATGAAACTAACCTAAAATGTACTAAATCAGAGAACATATATAGATAATCCTTTTCTAAATATATAAATCTAACTTTTTTTTGCATATATGAACATATATACACAGAGAACATACAAACATATATACATTTTTATAAAAAAGCAAAATACAAATCATCATATATATGAAAAAAAATCTGAAAAGAAGCAACATACACAATACATATACTCACATATATACATATATATATAATCTAAAAAAACAAGCATATAATATATGAAAAAAAGGAACAGGGGAGGGGCGGCGCCGGCAGCACCAAGGGAGGGGCAGGGGCGCGGGTTCGGCGGCGAGGACGGCGACGGGGCAGGGGGCGCGTGTTCGGCGGCGAGGACGGCGACGGGGCAGGGACGACAGCCGGCGAGGAAGGGGCGGGCAGGGCAGGGCGACGACGACGACGGGGGCGCGCGGGCCGGGGCATGCAACGCGCGTCGGGGTAGGGCGGTGATCGGCGACGGCGTCGGGCGAGGGCACGGGCGACGGCGACCTCGGGCGGCTAGGGGAGGCGACGGCGACGTCGGGGCAGGGGCCGGCGTTGTGACGCCCCCGATTCAATCGTACACTAATCATACACGCAAACGTGTACGATCAAGATCAGGGACTCACGGGAAGATATCACAACACAACTCTACAAATAAAATAAGTCATACAAGCATCATATTACAAGCCATGGGCCTCGAGGGCTCGAATACAAGAGCTCGATCATAGACGAGTCAGCGGAAGCAACAATATCTGAGTACACACATAAGTTAAACAAGTTTGCCTTAAGAAGGCTAGCACAAACTGGGATACAGATCGAAAGAGGCGCATGCCTCCTGCCTGGGATCCTTCTAAACTACTTTTGGTCATTGTCAGCGGGCTGCACGTAGTAGTAGACACCTCCCGAGTAGTAGTAGTAGTCGTCGACGGTGGCGTCTGGATCCTAGGCTCCAACGTCTGGTCGCAGCAATCGAGCATAGAAAGGAGGGAAAGAGGGAGCAAAGCAACCGTGAGTACTCATCCAAAGTACTCGCAAGCAAGAAGCTACACTACATATGTATGCATTGGTATCAAATGGAATAAGGGTATCATATGTGGACTGAACTGCAGAAAGCCGGAATAAGAGGGGGATAACTAGTCCTGTCAAAGACTACGCTTCTGGTAACCTCCATCTTGCAGCAGAAGAAGAGAGTAGATGGTAAGTTCACCAAGTAGCATTGTGTAGTATAATCCTAACCGATGATCCTCCCTTCGTCGCCCTGTGAGAGAGCGATCACCGGTTGTATCTGGCACTTGAAAGGGTGTGTTTTAAGTATCCGGTTCTAGTTGTCATAAGGTCAAGGTACAACTCCAAGTCATCCTGTTACCGAAGATCACGGCTATTCGAATAGATTAACTTCCCTGCAGGGGTGCACCACATAACCCAACACGCTCGATCCCATTTGGCCGGACACACTTTCCTGGGTCATGCCCGGCCTCGGAAGATCAACACGTCGCAACCCTACCTAGGCACAACAAAGAGGTCAGCACGCCGGTCTAAATCCTATGGCGCAGGGGTCTGGGCCCATCGCCCATTGCGCACCTGCACGTTGCGAGGGCGGCCGGAGAGCAGACCTAGCAACCTCCATTACAAAGGAAGTTGCTTACGCGGTCCAACCCGGCGCGCGCCGCTCAGTCGCTGACGTCACGAAGGCTTCGGCTGATACCACGACGTCGAGTGCCCATAACTGTCCCCGCGTAGATGGTTAGTGCGTATAGGCCAGTGGCCAGACTCAGATCAAATACCAAGATCTCGTTAAACGTGTTATCTTGAAATAACCGCGAATGCCGACCAGGGCCAGGCCCACCTCTCTCCTAGGTGGTCTCAACCTGCCCTGTCGCTTCGCCACAAAGATCCACACAGATGGCCGTTGGGACAAAGGTCCTTTCAGCCCCCAATCCGTAAATCACTCGCGGGTGCTCCACGAGCCGACCCGACTTTAGTCACCACATGTATCATGTATAAAGTATATAGTATATACCCGTGATCACCTCCCGAGTGATCATGGCCCGATAATATAGCATGGAAGACGGACAAGAATGTAGGGCCACTGATGATAAACTAGCATCCTATACTAAGCATTAGGATTGCAGGTAAAGGTAACAACAGTAGTAGCAAGGACAGGCTATGCATCAGGATAGGATTAACGGAAAGCAGTAACATGCTACACTACTCTAATGCAAGCAGTATAGAGGAGAGTAGGCGATATCTGGTGATCAAGGGGGGGGGCTTGCGTGGTTGTTCTGGCAAGAAGGATGGGTCGTCAACACCATAGTCGAACTGGGGGTCGCCGGCTGCCTCGGGGTCTACCGGAAAGAAGTAACAAAGGGAGAACACAATAAATAACAGAGCAATCAAAGCATCACAAAGCGTAACATGGCAATACGCGGTGCTAGTGGTGACCTAACGCAGTATGGGGTGAAACCGGCGAAGGGGGGAAAACATCCGAGAAAGTATTCCCGGTATTCTGTGTTTTCGGATAGATGAACCGGAGGGGGAAAGTTGCGTGTTCAATATACTAGGGATGTGTGGCGGACAAATGGGCTGCGTATCTGGATTCGTCTCGTCGTTCTGAGCAACTTTCATGTAGAATTTTTTTTTCATCCGAGCTATGGTTTATTTTATATGACTTTACAAAGATTTAAACATTTTCTGAAATTATAGATTTACTTTAATTCGAAAATCATTTTAATATCTAAATGCTATGGGTACCAGAAAGTGTACCCACACTTTTGCACGTGAGGCTGGCAGTGGGCCCAGAGTCAAAGTTAATGGCTGACTGTGTGAGCCTTATCCAAATGAACAGTACATGGGGGCCCCACATGTCATTGGGTGATATACTAATCAGTGTTGAATATAAACCAGGGACTAATTAAGTGCGGTGGGACCCAATGTCGGTGGCTGTTTTAGGGGTAATTAGCACCTAATTAGTTTAACAAATTAACTGGGGCGGGGCCCGTTTGGCAGTGACAGTGGGGGAAAGGTTAGCGCTAAACAAACTGGGGTTATCCCCTCCAAGTCAACAGAAGGGCCGGCTGGGCTCGCGCGGGCACAAGGCGCCGGTGGCCTCGCCCAGTAGAGACCGGGGGAGGGGAGCAGGGGGAGGCCCCGGGCGGCGGTGGCCCTTGTGGGCGCGGCCATCTGGCACGCGCAGACAGGCTCCGGCGGGCACGGCCGAAGCGGCGGGGAGTTGCGGGGCGGCGAGCAGCGCGGGAGCGGCGTCAGGCATGGAGGCGGCCGAAGCAGCACAGTGGCGGCGCTGCAGCAGTACTTGGTAGCAGCAGAAGTAGCAGCTACAAGCAGAGTAGTAGCAACGGGTGCCATCGACCATAGGAGGAAAGCAGGGAGAGGCGGGCGCGCGTGGGCGCGGTCCTGGGATCCGGATGTGGCAACGATGAGTGCGCGACGCGCTAGGGGACCTAACCCAACGGGAAAGAGGAGGAGAAGGAGCGAAGGCTGACAGGGGATGCAGAGGAGGGTCGAAGAGGTCGGAGCTGGTCGGGGATGCGTAGATCGACGACGAGGCAGGAGCAATGGCCGATGTAGGGGATCGACTGTCGCGACGGCGTGAGGGCTTCCTGGCTCCGAACTGGCCTCGAGACAGATGTAGAAGACAACGACAGTCTTCCTGGACAGGCCTGCGCGGCGAGGGGAGGACCCATGGCGCGTCAATGGTGTTGGCGCAGCGATGAGCACGCCCGGGCGAGCAAAACAGAGGGGTAAGAGGGCAAGTGAGGGGGATTGGGCGTGCTAGGGTTTGTCAGCGAAGGGAGGAGGCGTCGAGGATGGCCTTGTCCACCGGGGAAAGCCGCGGGATGATCGGCACGTGGCAATCCCGACCATGGACGCGCCATGCCCGTCCACGAAGTCTCTGGTGAACAGAGGGAGAAGAAGGCATATGGATGGGCTAGGCCTGCACTGTAGCAAGTGGGCTAGAGTGTACAATGAGACTTTTAGTTTACACCTTTTCTTTTCTTTTTACTAGTATTTTCTATTTACTTTTCTGTTTGTTTGTTTGTTTTTCTTTTCTTTTATTCCGTTTTATCTTGGTTTACTAGTATATAATTAGCCTCTAATTTAGTATTTCAATTTAGTCCACTGTCACAAAAAGTATAGTCCTCAAATAATTTAGTTTGATATTTTTTTATTAGTAAAGGCATTTAAATAATTAGTTTTTCTACTATTTAAATCATTTTAGTGCATTTAAGCATTTCATAAATGTTTGGTTTCCCCACCATAATTGCTTACAATTTATTTGGTGCACTCCGAACATTTTAGTTTTAATATTTGAAAACTTTATTATTTGCTTGAGTTTAAATTTGAATTTTAATCGGTTTCGAACTAACATGAGATTAGCAACAGTAATCGAAGTGACGTGGCATAATTACCAGTGGGTTGTTGTAGCTTAATTATCCGGGCGTCACAACTCTCCTCCACTACAAGAAATCTCGTCCCGAGATTTAGGAGCGGGAGTAAGGGGGAAGGGATTTGGTTACTAAATTCTAGCGGGTCTTCTCGGTGTTGGTTGCTCTTCTCGAAGAGGTCAATCCATTACGTTGATGCCTTCATTCCTCTGCTCCAGGTCATCATGATGAAGTCGTCCTCCTTTCTTTGGAATATACCGCCGTACTTACAAATAGGTAAGGGGCTGCTCTAAAACGATAGAATATTGTAAGGGGAACTCATTTGGGGTTATCCCAGGAATGAACACAAGAGTATCTCTAGAGTTGAATAAATGAAACACATCGAGAGACAAGTGAGAAGGTGCCATAAGAAGTTTCAAGCGCATAGACAGTCGTTCGTTGCCTGAAACAAAGTGTGAAAGTGGTTCAGAGCAATGGGAATAAGTATTGCGCCTGATACCAGAATAGCGCACTAGGAAGGCGGCCCGTGAATTAAATACGAAGCCAAGCGTGAGGAATAACCATTAGAAACAGGGTTGGTCAGGGGAGTCAGGTTTCGATCCTGTGGAACTGTGGGTTATGGGCCCACCGTGTGGGTTAAAAGTAGGAAGGGCGGAGACGTCTTGCGTGATCATGTAAGCAAGGCATGTCAGGGATTTGTCTGTCAGTTATGTCGGCATCAATGTCGGTACCAAGGGCTAGGGGCGAAGAGAACCATTTTCCTGCTCATTGAACGAGGCGGGCCAAGAGGCAAAGTTCTCATCCATCGGCGGTTACCGAAATGTCATCAACAATAGAAACAGGGTCTCACTGGTAGAGTTGTACACCGAGGTGTTTACATAAGCAGTGAATTGAAGGAAATATGCCCTAGAGGCAATAATAATGTTATTATTTTATTTCCCCATATCATGATAAATGTTTATTATTCATGCTAGAATTGTATTATCCGGAAGCATAATACTTGTGTGAATACATAGACAAACCAAACGTCACTAGTATGCCTCTACTTGACTAGCTCGTTAATCGAAGATGGTTATGTTTCCTAACCATAGACATGTGTTGTTATTTGATTAATGGGATCACATCATTAGGAGAATGATGTGATTGACATGACCCATTCCATTAGCTTAGCACCCGATCATTTAATATGTTGCTATTGCTTTCTTCATGACTTATACATGTTCCTATGACTATGAGATTATGCAACTCCCGTTTGCCGGAGGAACACTTTGTGTGCTACCAAACGTCACAACGTAAGTGGGTGATTATAAAGGAGCTCTACAGGTGTCTCCAAAGGTACATGTTGGGTTGGCGTATTTCGAGATTAGGATTTGTCACTCCGATTGTCGGAGAGGTATCTCTGGGCCCTCTCAGTAATGCACATCACATAAGCCTTGCAAGCATTACAACTAATGAGTTAGTTGCAAGATGATGTATTAAGAAACAAGTAAAGAGACTTGCCGGTAACGAGATTGAACTAGGTATTGAGATACCGACGATCGAATCTCGGGCAAGTAACATACCGATGACAAAGGGAACAACGTATGTTGTTATGCGGTATGACCGATAAAGATCTTCGTAGAATATGTGGGAGCCAATATGAGCATCCAGGTTCCGCTATTGGTTATTGACCGGAGACGTGTCTCGGTCATGTCTACATAGTTCTCGAACCCGTAGGGTCCGCACGCTTAAGGTTTTGATGACAGTTATATTATGAGTTTATGCATTTTGATGTACCGAAGTTTGTTCGGAGTCCCGGATGTGATCACGGACATGACGAGGAGTCTCTAAATGGTCGAGACATAAAGATTGATATATTGTAAGCCTATATTTGGATATCGGAAGTGTTCCGGGTGAAATCGGGATTTTACCGGAGTACCGGGAGGTTACCGGAACCCCTCAGGAGGTATATGGGCCTTAGTGGGCTTTAGTGGAAGAGAGGAGAGGTGGCCAGGGCTGGGCTGCGCGCCCCTCCCACTAGTCCGAATAGGACAAGGAGAGGGGGGCGGCGCCCCCCCCTTCCTTCTCTCTCTCCTCTTTTCCCGTCCCGAATCCTATTCCAACTAGGAAAGGGGGGGGGGGATCCTACTCCCGGTGGGAGTAGGACTCCTCCTGGCGCGCCCTCCTCCTGGCCGGCCGCACCCCCCTGCTCCTTTATATACGGGGGCAGGGGGCACCCCTAGACACACAAGTTGATCCACGTGATCATATTCTTAGCCGTGTGCGGTGCCCCCTTCCACCATAATCCTTGATAATATTGTAGCGGTGCTTAGGCGAAGCCCTGCGATGGTAGTACATCAAGATCGTCACCACGCCGTCGTGCTGACGGAACTCTTCCCTGACACTTTGCTGGATCGGAGTCCGGGGATCGTCATCGAGCTGAACGTGTGCTAGAACTCGGAGGTGCCGTAGTTTCGGTGCTTGATTGGTCGGGCCGTGAAGACGTACGACTACATCAACCGCGTTGCGCTAACGCTTCCGCTGTCGGTCTACAAGGGTACGTAGATCACACTCTCCCCTCTCGTTGCTATGCATCACCATGATCTTGCGTGTGCGTAGGAAATATTTTGAAATTACTACGTTCCCCAACAGTGGTATCAGAGCCTAGGTTTTATGTGTTGATGTTATATGCACGAGTAGAACACAAATGAGTTGTGGGCGATATAAGTCATACTGCTTACCAGCATGTCATACTTTGGTTCGGCGGTATTATTGGACGAAGCGGCCCGGACCGACATTACGCGTACGCTTACGCGAGACCGGTTCTCCCGACGTGCTTTGCACAAAGGTGGCTAGCGGGTGACAGTTTCTCCAACTTTAGTTGAACCGAGTGTGGCTATGCCCGGTCCTTGCGAAGGTTAAAACAGCACCAACTTGACAAACTATCGTTGTGGTTTTGATGCGTAGGTAAGATTGATTCTTGCTTAAGCCCGTAGCAGCCACGTAAAACTTGCAACAACAAAGTAGAGGACGTCTAACTTGTTTTTGTAGGGCATGTTGTGATGTGATATGGTCAAGACATGATGCTAAATTTTATTGTATGAGATGATCATGTTTTGTAACCGAGTTATCGGCAACTGGAAGGAGCCATATGGTTGTCGCTTTATTGTATGCAATGCAATCGCGCTGTAATGCTTTACTTTATCACTAAGCGGTAGCGATAGTCGTGGAAGCATAAGATTGGCGAGACGACAATGATGCTACAATGGAGATCAAGGTGTCGCGCCGGTGACGATGGTGATCACGACGGTGCTTCGAAGATGGAGATCACAAGCACAAGATGATGATGGCCATATCATATCACTTATATTGATTGCATGTGATGTTTATCTTTTATGCATCTTATCTTGCTTTGATTGACGGTAGCATATAAGATGATCTCTCACTAATTATCAAGAAGTGTTCTCCCTAAGTATGCACCATTGCGAAAGTTCTTCGTGCTGAGACACCACGTGATGATCGGGTGTGATAGGCTCTACGTTCAAATACAACGGGTGCAAAACAGTTGCACACGCGGAATACTCAGGTTATACATGACGAGCCAAGCATATACAGATATGGCCTCGGAACACGGAGACCGAAAGGTCGAGCGTGAATCAGATAGTAGATATGATCAACATAGTGATGTTCACCAATGAAACTACTCCATCTCACGTGATGATCGGACATGGTTTAGTTGATTTGGACCACATAATCACTCAGAGGATTAGAGGGATGTCTATCTAAGTGGGAGTTCTTTAAGTAATATGATTAATTGAACCTAAATTTATCATGAAACTTAGTACCTGATAGTATCTTGCTTGTTTATGTTTGATTGTAGATAGATGGCCCATGCTGTTGTTCCGTTGAATTTAATGCATTCCTTGAGAAAGCAAAGTTGAAAGATGATGGTAGCAATTACATGGACTGGGTCCATAACTTGAGGATTATCCTCATTGCTGCACAGAAGAATTACGTCCTGGAAGCACCGCTGGGTGCCAGGCCTACTGCTGGAGCAACACCAGATGTTATGAACGTCTGGCAGAGCAAAGATGATGACTACTCGATAGTTCAGTGTGCCATGCTTTACGGCTTAGAATCGGGACTTCAACGACGTTTTGAACGTCATGGAGCATATGAGATGTTCCAGGAGTTGAAGTTAATATTTCAAGCAAATGCTCGGACTGAGAGATATGAAGTCTCCAATAAGTTCTATAGCTGCAAGATGGAGGAGAACAGTTCTGTCAGTGAGCATATACTCAAAATGTCTGGGTATAATAATCACTTGATTCAATTAGGAGTTAATCTTCCAGATGATTGCGTCATTGACAGAATTCTCCAATCACTGCCACCAAGCTACAAGAGCTTCGTGATGAACTATAATATGCAAGGGATGAATAATACTATTCCCGAGCTCTTCGCAATGCTGAAAGCTGCGGAGGTAGAAATCAAGAAGGAGCATCAAGTGTTGATGGTCAACAAGACCACTAGTTTCAAGAAAAAGGGAAAAGGGAAGAAGAAGGGGAACTTCAAAAAGAACAGCAAGCAAGTTGCTACTCAAGAGAAGAAACCTAAACCTGGACCTAAGCCTGAAACTGAGTGCTTCTACTGCAAGCAGACTGGTCACTGGAAGTGGAACTGCCCCAAGTATTTGGTGGATAAGAAGGATGGCAAGGTGAACAAAGGTATATGTGATATACATGTTATTGATGTGTACCTTACTAATGCTCGCAGTAGCACCTGGGTATTTGATACTGGTTCTGTTGCTAATATTTGCAACTCGAAATAGGGACTACGGAGTAAGCGAAGATTGGCTAAGGACGAGGTGACGATGCGCGTGGGAAATGGTTCCAAAGTCGATGTGATCGCAGTCGGCACGCTACCTCTACATCTACCTTCGGGATTAGTATTAGACCTAAATAATTGTTATTTGGTGCCAGCGTTAAGCATGAACATTATATCTGGATCTTGTTTGATGCGAGACGGTTATTCATTTAAATCAGAGAATAATGGTTGTTCTATTTACATGAGTAATATCTTTTATGATCATGCACCCTTAAAGAGTGGTCTATTCTTATTAAATCTCGATAGTAGTGACACACATATTCATAGTGTTGAAACCAAAAGATGCAGAGTTGATAATGATAGTGCAACTTATTTGTGGCACTGCCGTTTGGGTCATATCGGTATAAAGCGCATGAAGAAACTCCATACTGATGGGCTTTTGGAACCACTTAATTATGAATCACTTGGTACTTGCGAACCGTGCCTTATGGGTAAGATGACAAAAACACCGTTCTCCGGTACTATGGAGAGAGCAACAGATTTATTGGAAATCATACATACAGATGTATGTGGTCCAATGAATGTTGAGGCTCGTGGCGGATATTGTTATTTTCTCACCTTCACAGATGACTTAAGCAGATATGGGTATATCTACTTAATGAAACATAAGTCTGAAACATTTGAAAAGTTCAAAGAATTTCAGAGTGAAGTTGAAAATCATCGTAACAAGAAAATAAAATTCCTACGATCTGATCGTGGAGGAGAATATTTGAGTTACGAGTTTGGTGTACAATTAAAACAATGTGGAATAGTTTCGCAACTCACGCCACCCGGAACACCACAGCGTAATGGTGTGTCCGAACGTCGTAATCGTACTTTACTAGATATGGTGCGATCTATGATGTCTCTTACTGATTTACCGCTATCGTTTTGGGGATATGCTCTAGAGACGGCCGCATTCACGTTAAATAGGGCACCATCAAAATCCGTTGAGATGACGCCATATGAACTTTGGTTTGGCAAGAAACCAAAGTTGTCGTTTCTGAAAGTTTGTGGCTGCGATGCTTATGTGAAAAAACTTCAACCTGATAAGCTCGAACCCAAATCGGAGAAATGTGTCTTCATAGGATATCCAAAGGAAACTATTGGATACACCTTCTATCACAGATCCGAAGGCAAGACTTTTGTTGCTAAATTCGGAAAATTTCTAGAGAAGGAGTTTCTCTCGAAAGAAGTGAGTGGGAGGAAAGTATAACTTGACGAGGTAACTGTACCGGCTCCCTTATTGGAAAGTAGTACATCACAGAAACCAGTTTCTGTGACACCTACACCAATTAGTGAGGAAGCTAATGATAATGATCATGAAACTTCAGAACAAGATTCTACTGAACCTCGTAGATCAATCAAAGTAAGATCCGCGCCAGAGTGGTACGGTAATCCTGTTCTGGAAGTCATGCTACTAGATCATGATGAACCTACGAACTATGAAGAAGCGATGGTGAGCCCAGATTCCACAAAATGGCTTGAAGCCATGAAATCTGAGATGGGATCCATGTATGAGAATAAAGTATGGACTTTGGTTGACTTGCCCAATGATCGGCAAGCAATTGAGAATAAATGGATCTTCAAAAAGAAGACTAACGCTGACGGTAATATTACTGTCTACAAAGCTCGACTTGTCGCAAAAGGTTTTCGGCAAGTTCAAGGGATTGACTACGATGAGACCTTCTCACCCGTAGTGATGCTTAAGTCTGTCCGAATCATGTTAGCAATTGCCGCATTTTATGATTATGAAATTTGGCAAATGGATGTCAAAACTGCATTCCTGAATGGATTTCTGCAAGAAGAGTTGTATATGATGCAGCCGGAAGGTTTTGTCGATCCAAAGGGAGCTAACAAAGTGTGCAAGCTCCAGCGATCCATTTATGGACTGGTGCAAGCCTCTCGGAGTTGGAATAAACGCTTTGATAGTGTGATCAAAGCATTTGGTTTTGTACAGACTTTTGAAGAAGCCTGTATTTACAAGAAAGTGAGTGGGAGCTCTGTAGCATTTCTGATATTATATGTAGATGACATATTGCTAATCGGAAATGATATAGAATTTCTGGATAGCATAAAAGGATACTTGAATAAGAGTTTTTCAATGAAAGACCTCGGTGAAGCTGCTTACATATTGGGCATTAAGATCTATAGAGATAGATCAAGACGCTTAATTGGACTTTCACAAAGCACATACCTTGACAAAGTTTTGAAGAAGTTCAAAATGGATCAAGCAAAGAAAGGATTCTTGCCTGTGTTACAAGGTGTGAAATTGAGTAAGACTCAATCCCCGACCAATGCAGAAGATAGAGAGAAAATGAAAGATGTTCCCTATGCTTCAGCCATAGGCTCTATCATGTATGCAATGCTGTGTACCAGACCTGATGTGTGTCTTACTATAAGTCTAGCAGGGAGGTACCAAAGTAATCTAGGAGTGGATCACTGGACAGCGGTCAAGAACATCCTGAAATACCTGAAAAGGACTAAGGATATGTTTCTCATATATGGAGGTGACAAAGAGCTCATCGTAAATGGTTACGTTGATGCAAGCTTTGACACTGATCCGGACGATTCTAAATCGCAAACCGGATACGTGTTTACATTAAACGGTGGAGCTGTCAGTTGGTGCAGTTCTAAACAAAGCATTGTGGCGGGATCTACATGTGAAGCGGAGTACATAGCTGCTTCGGAAGCAGCAAACGAAGGAGTCTGGATGAAGGAGTTCATATCCGATCTAGGTGTCATACCTAGTGCATCGGGTCCAATGAAAATCTTTTGTGACAATACTGGTGCAATTGCCTTGGCAAAGGAATCCAGATTTCACAAGAGAACCAAGCACATCAAGAGACGCTTCAATTCCATCCGGGATCTAGTCAAGGTGGGAGACATAGAGATTTGCAAGATACATACGGATCTGAATATAGCAGACCCGTTGACTAAGCCTCTTCCACGAGCAAAACATGATCAGCACCAAAGCTCCATGGGTGTTAGAATCATTACTGTGTAATCTAGATTATTGACTCTAATGCAAGTGGGAGACTGAAGGAAATATGCCCTAGAGGCAATAATAATGTTATTATTTTATTTCCTCATATCATGATAAATGTTTATTATTCATGCTAGAATTGTATTATCCGGAAACATAATACTTGTGTGAATACATAGACAAACCAAACGTCACTAGTATGCCTCTACTTGACTAGCTCGTTAATCAAAGATGGTTATGTTTCCTAACCATAGACATGTGTTGTCATTTGATTAATGGGATCACATCATTAGGAGAATGATGTGATTGACATGACCCATTCCATTAGCTTAGCACCTGATCGTTTAATATGTTGCTACTGCTTTCTTCATGACTTATACATGTTCCTATGACTATGAGATTATGCAACTCCCGTTTGCCGGAGGAACACTTTGTGTGCTACCAAACGTCACAACGTAATTGGGTGATTATAAAGGAGCTCTACAGGTGTCTCCAAAGGTACATGTTGGGTTGGCGCATTTCGAGATTAGGATTTGTCACTCCGATTGTCGGAGAGGTATCTCTGGGCCCTCTCGGTAATGCACATCACATAAGCCTTGCAAGCATTACAACTAATGAGTTAGTTGCAAGATGATGTATTACGAAACGAGTAAAGAGACTTGCCGGTAACGAGATTGAACTAGGTATTGAGATACCGACGATCGAATCTCGGGCAAGTAACATACCGATGACAAAGGGAACAACGTATGTTGTTATGTGGTCTGACCAATAAAGATCTCCGTAGAATATGTGGGAGCCAATATGAGCATCCAGGTTCCGCTATTGGTTATTGACCGGAGACATGTCTCGGTCATGTCTACATTGTTCTCGAACTCGTAGGGTCTGCACGCTTAAGGTTTTGATGACAGTTATATTATGAGTTTATGCATTTTGATGTACCGAAGTTTGTTCGGAGTCCCGTATGTGATCACGGACATGACGAGGAGTCTCAAAATGGTCGAGACATAAAGATTGATATATTGGAAGCCTATATTTGGATATCGGAAGTGCTCCGGGTGAAATCGGGATTTTACCGGAGTACCGGGAGGTTACCGGAACCCCCCGGGAGGTATATGGGCCTTAGTGGGCTTTAGTGGAAGAGAGGAGAGGTGGCCAGGGCTGGGCCGCGCGCCCCTCCCCCCTAGTCCGAATAGGACAAGGAGAGGGGGGCGGCGCCCCCCTTCCTTCTCTCTCTCCTCTTTCCCCCTCCCGAATCCTATTCCAACTAGGAAGGAGGGGGGGAATCCTACTCCCGGTGGGAGTAGGACTCCTGTTGGCGCGCCCTCCTCCTGGCTGGCCGCACCTCCCCCTGCTCCTTTATATACGGGGGCAGGGGGCACCCCTAGACACACAAGTTGATCCACGTGATCATATTCTTAGCCGTGTGCGGTGCCCCCTTCCACCATAATCCTCGATAATATTGTACCGGTGCTTAGGCGAAGCCCTGTGACGGTAGTACATCAAGATCATCACCACGCCGTCGTGCTGACGGAACTCTTCCCCGACACTTTGCTGGATCAGAGTCCGGGGATCGTCATCGAGCTGAACGTGTGCTAGAACTCAGAGGTGCCGTAGTTTCGGTGCTTGATCGGTCGGGCCGTGAAGATGTACGACTACATCAACCACGTTGCGCTAACGCTTCCGTTGTCGGTCTACAAGGGCACGTAGATCACACTCTCCCCTCTCGTTGCTATGCATCACCATGATCTTACATGTGCGTAGGAATTTTTTTGAAATTACTATGTTCCCCAACATGAATTATTACTGCTTAGATTATATAGATCACAAGAAAGGTCAAACAAACCAATGGAAAGGAAAATGTGATCATCAGGTGAAACAGAACAATGGAAAGGAAAAATGTGTTTAAACACATATTTCAGGGGTATATCCTTCCCAAGGACAAGCAGAGCATGATATCCATGACATGATATATCGTAGAAAACCCTTTAGGAAAGGGGAGAGAAATATCATGACATTACGCATACAACGGTGTTAGGATAAATGATAAAGAAAATTTAGCATTGTGCTTCAAATGTTCTTATTGAAAAATCGGAGTAGCACTGACATGCTTCGAGAGAGCATTGACATGGTCATTGGGTAAAGATCAGACTTTGGATTCACAAAGGATCCATCGTGAACAACTTATAGAATAGGTCTTACAGTTTCCCCATGGAAGAATGGGTAACCTTGCTGAAAAGGAAACTATAACAATAGGGCCTCCGGCCAGGTGTGCTAGGCACGACATCACCTTACCGGGTTATGTAGAGACCAATGTTATAACTCTTGGAAATATGTCCCAACCAACATATCTGACCGAGATTCAGATCCGATTGGTGTCAGGATACCTCAGACTCAGGATGCCTGAGAAGAAAGGTGCAACACAATTTGACGAGATGACATTGTGAGATTCTCGGAAATGATCTATGGAAGCGAGTTCCGAAACAAGAGTTCATCATTAAACCAAGGAGAGGATGAGGGGGTGGCTGATGAACTAAATGAAAATTCATCGAGATTTCCAAAAGATGGATTTCCACAATCATGTGAACAAAGAGATAACATTTGTCAGATCAAATGATATAAGGAGATATGCTCGAGGAAAACATGCCCAATTAAACATTGGTTGAAAGGTGCACCCGAAATATGGGTTAGGTAGTACGACCGATGTTATAATGGTGATTCGATAACCAATGGTCTAAGAATGGAATGTCGACCATTAACTTCAAAGCAATAGGGTTGCTAGAAGGAAGGAATCCAAACAACACCGTTCACTTGTTGGAATCAACACGGGGACCAAGAAAGAATGGTGATGGTGAGAAGTATCACTATACCAAGAATTCTTAAGAGGTGGAGTAATCCTCATGACATTCTTGACATAAAAGATGGTAATACTCCAAGGTAAAGAAGAATAAATGCTGGATAGCGAGGAACTCAAGGTATAACACAGAACACGAACAAGTTTGTGTTGGAGGGAAGGCAATAAAGTGGTCGATGATAATAAAATTCATCGAGGGCAAGGATCGTATTTCGCATCATGAATTCAATTAGAAACCTAGAAGGAGTCAATGTTGGTAATGATCACCACAAATTTTGTCGAGAGGCTCCAGGAAGAAGTAATCGAATATCCACTACATCAAGTAAAAGGACTGATGCAACAAAAGATTATTTGAACCACGGATACGACACCAACTCGGAATAAAGCTTGTTGTTCGAGGTGGAATGATAAGACGAGGAAATTGACGTAAGCTTAGCTCATCATCGAAAGTTGTGCTCCGGGATTAAGGACCAGGTAGCATAGTTAAATTAGCACGATAATGATGTAGCCGATCAGGCTAGGAGTGACGTGATGGAGTATTAAACTTCTCAACAACAAAGTAGTGAGAGTACTAAATCTCAGTGTTGATTCGATTCACAAATCAGTGTTCTCGGTTGACGAAAACCCAGAACCCGTGGAGTGACTATGACGGGGAAAGGTACTACTTCATCAGAAATTCATAAGATGAAGTGCAATGGGTTGATATCCTCGAGATACCATGGGGTAATACTCGAAGGTAGAACAAAATAGAGGTTGGGAAGGCGTATTGATCTGCAGAAGGCAAGTACTTTAACTTGTTCGAGAAATAGAGTTAAAGGAGAACAATCATGGTCGGAACCACGGTTGCAAAGGATCAATCACAGATACCAGATGATATTTATCAAGGAAATAGTTATTATTACAAGAAGTTTCCATGATAGGATCTACATGATGTCCATGGGCATGAACACAAAGTTCAAGGTCGACTCCCACTTCTCTAATGCATAACCTTTCATTCACTTCTCGCCTTCGACGAAGTTGTAGTGTTGAAGTTTTATCTAATATAACAATAGTAGAGTATGATCCGTAGTAATTTCCGGGTTCACACAGGTTAGAAAAAGGATAGGTTCAACCCATCGGGGCATCTTAGAACATATACCATGAACTTTAGGATCAATTAACACATGCTCGAAGCAGAGCATATGGTTGACAAAAGCATAGAATATAACTTGCGAATGGCAGAAGACACAATTTACCAAAGGCATTATGTATTAGGGGAGAAACTCTCAAGGTTATTGGATATGAAGAACACTGTCGGATAATAACCAAGCAATTGGTCTCGCAGACCACCAGGAATCTGATGTGAGTATCGGTACTCAATCAGAGGAAGTAATAATGCAAAGGCATTAGATTATAGAAACAACAGACAAATCCAGAGCTCAAATGCAAAGGAATTATGATGTTCAAATCAAGGGATCAGAAGCAATGTTCTAATTATGGATGGATAAGTTGAATAGCCTTAGGGGTACAATCGACGGCCAATAGTTTGGTCGAGAACCAGCTCATGTTCAAAATGACATCTGAGCCGAAAAGATAATTTAAAAGGGTAAACCGATGATTGCGTGCATTCACACTCATGTTGAATCAATAGGATCAAATGACGGTGTCAAAGGAGACTAATGAATATTGCCAGACATATGGGAAGCACCCATAATGCAAGCAGACAAGTATTTGCAGAGCAATAAGCTGTTAAGGATTCTTGGAGGATCGAACAGTATTTCGAAGACTTTTGTGAAACACCAGAACAACTGGGGATGAGCGGATACTCGGTAAGTGTGATGATTTATCCGTAGGGGTATTCATGTGGTAAAGAACTGCAAGGCAGTAAGCTCAAAGGATTCTTGGGACAACAGAGAGTATTTCGGGGCATCTTGTAATAACAAGATCAACGGGAAATGATTGTATGAATGGAAAGTGTAAACAGTTTTCAAAGGGGTTGACGGTGGAAGGAAATCGCAAATGTGATGGCACAAAGACTCGAGAGAGCATCATAGAGTAACTTCGGAATCTTCTAGTGCAGCAGGCGATCATCTGAAGTGAGGGCTCTCCGGGAGAAAGTATTTTCGAGAACCTAAAGTTAGTTTTGTTTTTAGCAAAATCAGTTAACCCGAATAGAAGAGAGATCAGAGTCCCAGAGTAAAGGTCGAGGAATAAAAGATCCTACTACCACCCAATGGCGGTGTGGGCCCGTAAGCCGCACAGCCATGTTAGTAAAAGTTTTTCAATGGCTAGACTCGACTTCGGCCAAGGAGTTGGAAAGGGGGATTCCTACAGGAAATCGGCTCTGATAAGAACTTGTGACGCCCCCGATTCAGTCGTACACTAATCATACACGCAAACGTGTATGATCAAGACCAGGGACTCACGGGAAGATATCACAACACAATTCTATAAATAAAATAAGTCATACAAGCATCATATTACAAGCCATGGGCCTCGAGGGCTCGAATACAAGAGCTCGATCATAGACGAGTCAGCGGAAGCAACAATATCTGAGTACAGACATAAGTTAAACAAGTTTGCCTTAAGAAGGCTAGAACAAACTGGGATACAAATCGAAAGACGCGCATGCCTCCTGCCTGGGATCCTTCTAAACTACTCCTGGTCATCGTCAGCGGGCTGCACGTAGTAGTAGGCACCTCCCGAGTAGTAGTAGTCGCCGTCGACGGTGGCATCTGGCTCCTGGGCTCCAACGTCTGGTCGCAGCAATCGAGTATAGAAAGGGGGAAAAGAGGGAGCAAAGCAACCTTGAGTACTCATCCAAAGTACTCGCAAGCAAGGAGCTACACTACATATGTATGCATTGGTATCAAATGGAATAAGGGTATCATATGTGGACTGAACTGCAGAAAGCCGGAATAAGAGGGGGATAACTAGTCCTGTCAAAGACTACGCTTTTGGTAACCTCCATCTTGCGGAAGGAGAAGAGAGTAGATGGTAAGTTCACCAAGTAGCATCGTGTAGCATAATCCTAACCGATGATCCTCCCTTTGCCGCCCTGTGAGAGAGCGATCACCGGTTGTATCTGGCACTTGAAAGGGTGTGTTTTATTAAGTATCCGGTTCTAGTTGTCATAAGGTTATGTACAACTCCAAGTCGTCCTGTTACCGAAGATCACGGCTATTCAAATAGATTAACTTCCCTGCAGGGGTGCACCACATAACCCAACACACTTGATCCCATTTGGCCGGACACACCTTCCTGGGTCATGCCCGGCCTCGGAAGATCAACACGTCACAGCCCTACCCAGGCACAACAGAGAGGTCAGCACGCCGGTCTAAATCCTATGGCGCAGGGGTCTGGCCCATCGCCCATTGCACACCTGCACGTTGCGAGGGCGGCCGGAGAGCAGACCTAGCAACCTCCATTACAAAGGAAGTTGCGTTACGCGGTCCAACCCGGCGCGCGCCGCTCAGTCGCTGACGTCATGAAGGCTTCGGCTGATACCACGACGTCGAGTCCCATAACTGTCCCCGCGTAGATGGTTAGTGCGTATAGGCCAGTGGCCAGACTCAGATCAAATACCAAGATCTCGTTAAACGTGTTATCTTGAAATCACCGTGAACGCCGACCAGGGCCAGGCCCACCTCTCTCCTAGGTGGTCTCAACCTACCCTGTCGCTTCGCCACAAAGATCCACACAGAGGGCCGTTGGGACAAAGGTCCTTTCAGCCCCCAATCCGTGAATCACTCGTGGGTGCTCCACGAGCCGACCCGACTTTGGTCACCACATGTATCATGTATAAAGTATATAGTATATACCCGTGATCACCTCCCGAGTGATCACGGCCCGATAGTATAGCATGGCAGACGGACAAGAATGTAGGGCCACTGATGATAAACTAGCATCCTATACTAAGCATTAGGATTGCAGGTAAAAGTAACAACAGTAGTAGCAAGGACAGGCTATGCATCAGGATAGGATTAACGGAAAGCAGTAACATGCTACACTACTCTAATGCAAGCAGTATAGAGGAGAGTAGGCGATATTTGGTGATCAAGGGGGGGGGCGCTTCCCTGGTTGCTCTGGCAAGAAGGATGGGTCGTCAACACCGTAGTCGAACTGGGGGTCGCCGGCAGCCTCGGGGTCTACCGGAAAGAAGTAACGGAGGGAGAACACAATAAATAACGGAGCAATCAAAGCATCACAAAGCGTAGCATGGCAATACGCGGTGCTAGAGGTGACCTAACGCAGTATGGGGTGAAACCGGCGAAGGGGGGAAAACATCCGGGAAAGTATTCCTGGTATTCCGCGTTTTCGGACAGATGAACCGGAGGGGGAAAGTTGCGTGTTCGCTATACTAGGGATGTGTGGCGGATAAACGGGCTGCGTGTCCGGATTCGTCTCGTCATTTTGAGCAACTTTCATGTAGAAAACTTTTTCATCCGAGCTTTGGTTTATTTTATATGAATATACAGAGATTTAAACATTTTCTGAAATTATAGATTTACTTTAATTCGAAAATCATTTTAATATCTAAATGCTATGGGTACCAGAAAGTGTACCCACACTTTTGCACGTGAGGCTGGCAGTGGGCCCAGAGTCAAAGTTAATGGCTGACTATGTGAGCCTTATCCAAATGAATAGTACATGGGGGCCCCACATGTCATTGGGTGATATACTAATCAGTGTTGAATATAAACCAGGGACTAATTAAGTGTGGTGGGACCCAATGTCAGTGGCTGTTTTAGGGGTAATTAGCACCTAATTAGTTTAACAAATTAACTGGGGCAGGGCCCGTTTGGCAGTGACAGTGGGGGAAAGGTTAGCGCTAAACTAACTGGGGTTATCCCCTCCAAGTCAACAGAGGGGGCCGGCTGGGCTCGCGCGGGCACAAGGCACCGGCGGCCTCGCCCAGTGCTAGGGTTTGGCAGCGGAGGGAGGAGGCGTCAAGGATGGCCTTATCCACCGGGGAAAGCCGCGGGATGACCGGCACATGGCAATCCCGGCCATGGACGCGCCATGCCCGTCCACGAAGTCTCTGGTGAACAGAGGGAGAAGAAGGCATAGGGATGGGCTGGGCCTGCACTGTAGCAAGTGGGCTAGAGTGTACAGTGAGACTTTTAGATTACACCTTTTTTGTTTGTAGGATCGAAAGTATGTCTAGAGGGGGGGGTGATTACACTACTTGACCAAATAAAAACTTAACCTTTTCCCAATTTTAGTTCTTGGCAGATTTTAGCTATTTTAGGACAAGTCAAGCAATCATCACACAATTCAAGCAAGCATGCAAAGAGTATATTAGCAGCGGAAAGTAAAGCATGCAACTTGCAAGAATGTAAAGGGAAGGGTTTGAA